>NW_028230445.1:17534904-17640159 GCF_043228905.1 Azolla caroliniana
AGCGACCGTTTTCATATAAGCGCTTAGAACCAAGAACGGGTGAAGTGGGCACACGAGTTTTCCAGCAAGGGGGGGGGGGGGGGGAGGAGGAGGAAACAGAGAAAGGAAGAAGAAGAAGAAGAGTCTAGTCTCTGCAATCTATGTATTTGATAACTCAAAGCTTTTCAGCTTTCATCTATTTGTGCAGTATATAGTAATTTTCTGTTGTTACTTTCCCACCTCACCTGACACTCTCTCTACAATACTCTCTCTCTCTCTCTCTCTCTCTCTCTCTCCCTCTCTCTCTCTCTCTCTCAGTGTCTCTATATCTGTCGGTAGTGTCTCCAAATGCTATGTATGTATGTATGTATGTATGTATGTATATTAGATAGAGAGCCTCTACATTTGTGTGTGTGTGTGTGTGTGTGAATGCTATATTAGACATACTCACACTCTTGTGTGTGTGTGTGTGTGTGTGTGTGGTGTGTGTGTGTGTGTGATGCTATATTAGAGAAACTCTACATTTTTGTGTGTTGCATGTGTCGATGCTATATTAGAGAGACTCTATACTTGTGTGTGGTGTGTGTGTGTGTGTGTGTGTACGTAGTTTGTTCATTATTTGGTGTGCCTACATATGTAATCGTCACCGGGGGGGGAGGGGAATGAGCACATGTGCAACACACCAACACGCTTTGTATCGATGCTGCGAAAATGGGTTGACGATGCCTCTGTTGTTAGTCAGACTTACCACTCATTCAATGTGCACACGAGCAAGCGATTTCTACATTGTAGAGCTAATTTGTCTGTGGAAGAAGGGGAGGAGGGGGGGGGGGGGGGGGGGGGGGGGCAACCCCTACCCCTCTGATTGATGGTGTTTTCTTGTATCTTTTGTAGCTCATTTTTAGGATGGGAAAATGGATGGACGCGAGGAGACCCAAACTCTCATTCACTACTAGCTCGTGAGGAGGTGATGTTAGGGCACATCTAGTACACAATAGCATCATGGTGCCGAGGTCAAAGTGGAAAAGGAATAGAAAAAAAGGGAACATTATTTCTACACAAAGTACGAGAGTAGTTTCGAACACATGGGCTAAAGACTTTGTGTTGAAATCGAGTGGGTTGAAAATATTGAAACCTCCCCTTATTCTATGCATGTTGACCACCTATCTATATGCATGTTCACCACTAGGCCATTAAGTGAATTCAATTAACGATAGGATTGTTGACAAGTAATGCTACAATGATTATCATGTGCATATCCATACAATTGTTGACTAGGATGGATCATTGAGGTGGTGCCAAAGCCTTGAATAATTTTGGTGATGTGATAGTTGTGAAAAGAGCATTATATGAAGTTTTAGCAAGAATATATGAGTCCTTTAAGGAACCAAATTCCAAGTGTTATGTCACCATCAAGGATGGCATTCACATCCATTATATGTTACGGACTATGTAGGAGATGATTCTCCTCCCATGTTTGGGTTCAAAAATGGATCGTAATGCACCTTAGTCTATGGGTTCACACTCAATCTTTGGGCCTTATCTAAAAAGAAGATGGGAGTACCAATTGGAGCTAGAAGGTGCTTATAATGTGCTACCTATACACCTTATTCAAAACATATGCTAAAATAAGTGCAAATGATGAAAGACGTGGGAGTGATGGAAATTGAACCAAAGATACTTGAAGTCGTGAAGTTAAGGTAAGACTTATTGTGCTTAACAAGAAAATTTAATCTTTGGTTGATAAAGGGTGGTCGGGTAATTGAGGAAATATGAGTTTGGTGGAAATAGTTGAATTTCAAGCAAATACTCTTCTTGGGTTCACTCTACCCAACAATGAACTTATACATATTTTGGTTGACATTGTCAAGTTCTAAGCCAATAACAAAAAACAATACTAAATTAGACACTAAGAACTAGAGTATAAGCTTGGTTTTGGAACCCATTAGCCAAAGACTAGTGTTGAGCTCAAATATGTTGACAATATTGAAACTTCTGTATTTAGTATTTATATTAACCCTACTTCTATTCATGCTTGCCACCTAGTCTTGATGTATGTTTGTCACTAGTGATTGTTGTGCATTTTTGCCACTTAGCTATCAGGCTAAACGTTGAGATCATTCATGTGCAAAACGATCACTACAATAAAATGGTTGATTAGGGTAACACTATCGTGATTATCATGGCGTGTACTGAGGTGGCCATGGGTTCAAAACCCCTTAGTGATATGTGATATTCTACATGATAACGACACATGGCATATCAACATGGTTGAAGTAGGCATCATGTCAACTATTGTGATTTAATGATGTTGCATAATTGCTTACATGTTATAACCTTTCAATGGTCTTCGAGGTGCAAAACGCAATTAATCAATGACCATGATAGATGGACGGACATTAAATGTTGTTTTCGTAGCTTGAGTTTTATTTATGGATTATGGATGTCCATTAACAAGACATGCTAACAAGCTTTGGGTAACATTCAAACTACATCCAGACACAAAGTTTGTGAACATATAAGACACATTCATTTGTTTGTAAGTTGGGTTTTGGTTTAGGTATATTCATATTCCTCTTCAAAAGAGAAGACCAACTACCTTTGTTTTTCCACCTTTAACCACATTTCACCATATGTTTTGATTTGTGTGGATAGGTGTTGCCTTTGTGATTTGTCTCGCTTGTAGGGTCATCTTTACAAGCATGCATTTATATGTGTTGGGAGTTCATTTAAGGCTACGGGAATATAATGTGGACATAATTACGTAGTATATAAAAGGGTTAGTTAATACTACGTTTACCACTTAGACATGTAATAAACGGAAGGGTCCACACTTAATTTTGGTTGTAGTGCTTGACCACATCCTTGAGTGGACAACCCAATCCCATTGTCTGAACGTAGTTTGGGATGTGCACAAGCCTCAAATGGGTCTTAATCGTGGCTACGTACATTAATGGTATTTTTTTTTTGTTTCATTGATTATAATTTATTTATATTAATTGTTGTATTAGAGTGTGTCCTTGTTATAGTGACCTAGCTCAATTGACCTAGTAATCGATGAGAAGAGGGGAAATGGCAACCATGATTGCCAAGGAAAAATCCTACTCTTTCTCTAATGCGATGGGTGTTTAAAAAGTGTGAGATTTATGATCAGAACATGTAAGTTTTAAAATCCTACTCTCTTCCCTCGATAGTCTAGGCCACACATGATTTTCTCATATGAATTTTGGTTTGAATATGTAACATTGACAACTCGTCACTTACTCTATTATCATCATTTCCTTAGACAAGACATGTCTTCATTGGGTTGTAGAAAATGAACATTAAAGCCTTTTTATGAGGAAGTGTTTGTATATTGTGAGCACGATGCAAAATTTAATGTTTGTTAGAACAAACTTAATGCTTGAATCACGATCATAAGGTTATAAATCATAAGCTTTACTAGACACTTTCACGTTGTCCATTAGTATGTAATATGTTGTTTCAAAATCATAAGATTAAGTTCAATATAACGATCCAAATAAAAATGCAATTCTAGCTCAAATTTCAATCATTGACTTCTATATTAAAAACGTTTTAATAAAAATCCATGATCTATATTTACATATGTTCAGTGTATTCTTTAACACGAAAGTATAAACAAAATCAGAAACTAAGATAGCTAGGCTCCATTTGCCGTCACAATTTTACAATTTTTGCCATTATTGCTGGTGAAAAATGGTCAATAACCTTACATTTTTGTTTACCAATCACTTTTTTTATAAAGTCTTCATAACCCCATAATAAATGAATATAGAAACACAGGATGTAACCACCAATATTATGTGAATATTTGACTTGTATACAATCAATACATCCTATACACACATAGAAAACAACATCATTGTACATGTTTGTTTTATTGATGTGTTCATCTGAGTTTAGTATACTATTGTACATGTTTTCAAAGTATCCATTTCACATGTCAAATATTCTAAACATGTTTATGCTAAAAAGAATTTGATAGTATTTTTTATCTTCGACAATTATTGAGTTATAAATGTGGATTTAGCTAGAGCATTAAAAGCAGTGTGAACCATACAAGCTCGTTGATACCATACACTTACATATACGGGAGAATATGTACAACTTATGCAAAGCTTTAAGGTACATATTGATGTGCCCACGACAAATAAATGTAGTGTATTTGAGTTTAAATTGGTTGGAAAACTATTATACATTGGAAAATCAATGGCAATTGGATGTGAAGTGAAACTAATGTTATTTAATGCCATGGTAAAACAAGTTTTGCATTATGGAGTAGAAGTGTGGGGTGGCACTATCCCTCTTAATGCATGAAATGAGATTAAGAAGCTTCAAATGATGTTTTGAAGGAGACAATTGGGAGATAAATCCACCGCCTCCTACGATATCATGCTCTTGGAAACATATGTTCAACCTATAGAACTATTTGCATTATAGAGAATATATAGAGGCATTACGAAAATATATTAAATCATAGGATATCACTTCTTACTTGGAATGTTGGATTTACACTACAGAATAATGACAATAGCAGAATTCTCTCATATGGTTGGGTAGTAGACATTAAAAAATGGTAAAAAGATGGGACGTGGATAATCTTTCAAAGGTCTTAAGGAATGTTATGAAATATGTAATTATTGAGGGAATATTAATGGAGCACTACCAGAGGAGGAATGAGGACGAAGCCCACTGTAGATAATAGCAAGCATAAGCACTTTACCGAAGGGGACTAGCGCTTATACTCCACCCCCTTTTATTTGGGTTGGATCTCAATTGCTCACAATAAGGAGAACTTGTCTAGAGAAGGATTTCCTGCTTAGATTCTTTCAAATGTTCTTCCCTACCAACTTAGCTACCCGGTGACGTTGTTTTCACAACAACTAGAACACCATAGGTTGACCCGCTAAGGAAAACGTGGCAAGATGCTAAAAGGACAATTTAGAAATTACATTGTAAACATTAGCCTTGAACATTCGTTTTAATACAAGGCAAGAAAGTATATTGATCATATTCAACTTTATCACATTATGAATATGAGGATTAACTCTCATAGAGCTTTGACACTACTTCGCACTTAATCAAATAAACCATGTATTGAAGTTGCATTATGGCGTCAAAATCCGCCAAATTTAAAGGCGTGTTAGGTATGTGACTATTAAATTTTAACTAATTGTTTGAGCAAACATAAGGGTTTAAAAACCAAAAAAAGGGAAGAGGTGCCAAACCACCTAATCAAACCTAACGATGACATGAGACGGACCTGACCCTCCCAGATGTCCCATGCCATTGAGTGTCGACACAAGTCCTACCTTGGATTCTCATAGGATTGCACTTGCTTAGCTAAGTGCCATAGCCACACTAATATAGTCTCAACATAAGTTAAGCCTCCCTTATAAGAATGTAGCCAACCTTCTTATATAGGTAACCCCTAGGCCTTGGTGTGTTCACACTGAACTTCAAATGAAGTGATCATGAGATAATATGTTTAACAGTTTATCACATATCATAGAATTTTAATATTCAATTCAGAACCTCATTCCTTTTTAATTGACTTGCACATATTCATCATAATAGTAGGATAAAGTATAGAAAACATATCTCATGATCAATTATGGTTATGTATATAACATTGATAAAGGGCTAATGGAGGATGTGTATCACTTGCTTTTTACATGCTCCACCTAGAGTGTTAGTTGTGAAAGCTATGATGAGATATTCAGAGAGGTTGATCACTTACAAACTTCATGAAAACCCTGCCCTACAAATAAATTACAACACAAAATTAAATACAAAATATTTTTTTATGCTTGCAAAGAAATCTAAGATAACAAAGAGTACACTGAGGGATACCATGTTTAATTAAGATGGGATTAGACAATTGTCACCCTATACCATTTAAAGGGTATAAACACTAAATATAGCTTAGATTAATGACATCCCTGGCATTCCCACTATGTGGTTTATGCTACATCCCTCATCATGATTCTACTTGTTACGTAGACATCCCTCATCACTTTTGTAGTTAGAGAACCACCTTTTTCCAATATAAATATGACATTGCTTACTTTAGAGCTAAAGAAAACATTATTGTTTGGTGGCATGAATGACTCCAGAAGATTTTTACAACATGATACACAACAGTCTTTCATGTCACATACCTCTAGGATGCAAGAGGATATAGACATGTATGGCCACTCTTCGATGGATAAATAAGATCCTAATTAATATGGAAAGTTACTTCAACAATTGTGCAATAGTACCAAAATTTTCTTCTGCAAATGCTAGTATATCTTTATGTAATGATTCCAATGAGTTTAATATAAGAAACATAACAGAAGCGATCCATAGTTTCCCTTACAAACAAGATACAAAACTGGACCGTAGGACTTCATGCATTGATATTAAATGTATGGAAGAATTTAAGCATATGAAGTTAAACCATATTTGTGCATTGACTTTGCAAATATGTATCTGTAGATGGTTGAAGATTTATTGCAAAATACAAATTTGCAAATTTGTGGAACACTAAAATGCAAATGGGAAGCTTTCACGAAAGTAATTAACATATGTACAAAGAAATGCTTTTCAATTTAGTAGATATTGTATGTACTATGATTACTTTAAGTTGCAATAGTATTCCTACGTGCATACAAATTAGTCGCATCCATCCTAATCTAGTTTTCTGCACTATAATTACCAAACTTATTTGCTCTAATTTCTACTTTTAGGGTCTCCCATGCGACAAAGGTTAATGCCTTATTTCTTCTAATTTCTTAGGCTAACACTTGGCTCTGACATGGGCAAACTCTTCTAGAGCAGATAACCAGCCCAGATAATTTTTCTTTCCCTCTCTAACTCAAATTTTCAATTAATGTCACAATCTTGCCAATCAACATGATGTGGCCTGTAAATATACTATAGAATTCTGGTGAGACACCAAGAAATACCAAGGAACCATTCTTCTAGTTCAGATACTCCACTTCCTACATAATGAGAATATGTACTGTTCCAATTCAATATGAAATGTAAGACCCTCTTTATTCTTCATTTTGACATATTTTACTCAAATTTCCAGTCTTGATGATTGTTACTTATCAAAGCTATATCTCTTTTGAGGTTACATTAGATGCTTCAGTTCTAAGGATGCTCTTCGCAAATTACATAACATCGTATATAGCTTACTCTTAAATCTCTTTGATTTATCTCTCCATTTCTCGTATCTCTTGTCATGAGGTCTTTTTAGCAACTTACAATAAGAGTATTGACCTCTCACCCCATACAAACATTAGCATGTATAAAAAGATGTAGACATGATTTACTTCTATTCAAATGTTCACATCTCTTGTAACCCATCTTCTGTAATTGCACCTGTTTGTTCATATAGATGTATTATATATATATTACCTGCGTAGAACTTGCTGTAACTTTAATCTGTATTTGATAAAATTGTCTATTATGTTGGTTATATCTCTTTTATTAGAATCAGAGCACATTCCAGCAGCATAAGCATTAAGTCTGGTGATAAAATGTGATTGTGAGAGTTCTTCTGTAGCCGCATTCCCAAGCAGTTGCATTAACTCAGTTTTCCGTCTTAGTTCGAATTTCTGTAACATATCCTAAAATCTTAGTTTGCGATGTTATAAATAATGGCACATCAGCATCTGTGGAGTACCTTACATTTACAAACAATGTATTCTCCTAGTTTTTCCCAATTATCATACACCCAATTTCCCAATCAGTAGTGTAATGAGTAAATAATAGGATTCTAGTTCTCCTAGGTAGTGATGTCTATTTTCCCAAGTAGTCATGTAATTAGTAAAACAAAATAGGAATTCTGGTTCTCCTAGTTACTGCATGCCCATTTTCTAATTATAAACATAAAAAAGAAATAAATCTTCTGATTTGACCAATCAGCATCAATGTCCAGTTTCTAATCAGAAGCATAATTAGCAAATTAAGCTTCTGATTTGACCAATGAAGACAGTGGCTGAGCATACATAAATGAAATTCTGTAATAAGCCAGTATTTTTTCCGTAATTTCTCAAGCATATATTTGTATATTTTTGGTAAAGAAATTACCTGATGCTCAGGCTCTGCGGGGAAGAATGCACCAGCAGGCTCAATTCCCGTGGTCAAACTCCCCCCTTCTAACTTGGCTTCTTCTCGCACCTTGCTTAGCAAAGCAAGATTTTCTTGTTCTGGCCCTTGGAAAAAAATCACAGATCTATACCAAAGGAAAATATTCTTGTTACTAAAAGTAACAGTGAATGACATAATCAATCTATTTATATTATATTATATAAAGCCATACCGGTATTGATCACCCACATCTGGACCCTGCCCAAATACTTGTGTAGGATCATGACTTGACCAGAACACATCCAAAAGCTGTTCATAAGTTACTGCTGCCGGATTGAATTCTATCTACATGAAACATGGTAGAATATCACAATCCATCCAAATTTATAATCATTGCAATGGCAGTTACGTATTATGCTTTATCCTCGTCAATTACATATTAGATAAAAAGAGATAAACAAGACATGATGAAAGAACACATCAAAGAAACTGCATGTTTCCAAAGGGTTGAATTTTGATCATTGTGTGAAGTTTGGAATGCCATAGTACATGATTCTTAAAGCTGTAAACAAGATATTTTACTACTGTCAAAGTGATTATGATTAATTAATATTTCCTAAATTATTATTTTTCCTTTTTCTATGATTATCCATTTCCAGGCATCAAGTATTGCTTCATCTTTGGTTAAATCATCTTGATTATAAGTTGTAAAGTTATGATCACCATCTTAGATTTCCACAGTGATTGCAAACGACACTAAATATTTAAATAGGAGAAAAGATCATGCTTTCAACTAAAGTTTCATTTCTGAATGCAACAGACAAGGAATACTAACAGAATATAAGTACAATTTACACAGTCAACTACCTTAAGACTAACGTCCTTAATATCTTCCTTCTATATGAAAACTATTTGTATATTGCACTTGTAAAACTTTAGGACTATGGCAATAGCGCTGCTCACATTGTGATAAACAAAGTTCCATGAACATTACCCTGACTTCATTTCTTTGCTCCCAACTTATATCACATCATCCTCTGTTCCTTAATCTTTTGCTTCCAGTTTTATAAGTATTATTTGAGGTTGAAATACCATGGTTATGTAGAAAATGCAGGGATCTTAGATTAACTCTCACACAGCAAGATCACTTAGAAGACTTTAAGGAAATATCAATAGATTAGGAGAAACGACCTCTGATTACAAAGATGTAGAATGGTTTATATAACCAGTATCTAGGTGGAACCCAACGGTCACTTAATTAGGTTCAGGCTATTCTAACTATATTCACACTTAACAGTTACTTAACTAGGTTCATACTATTCTAAGTATGTTAACACCCAACAGTTACTTAACTAGGTTCACACTATTATAATTATGTTCACACCAACGCTTTCATAGGATACACATTAATTGTAACAGGTTATTTCTTCAACTTTAGAGGCAATCAATATTATTGCTTCAATATTGGAGGATGGACTAAAAGTCTCGTGGAATGAACAAAGTCTCATGTGTATCAAGGTTAAAAATACCAAAAGAGCTTGAAAGGAAGAAGCTATGGTTCTCTATGTACTTTCCAAAGAGATAATTGTCTGGAAACTTTCAATATAAGAAAATGTGAATTCAATTTGGTAATAGACTCTAGTGTAATGTCACATAAAAAACACACTATAGGGAATTGCTTAGCATGTATTATCGTAAGTAGTATAAGGAATTTTCTGAGCCAAACCCTTATATCCTGATTTATATTATACACCAAATGATGTAGTTTTTCTGATACATCCCATCTCAGAGGCTATGAGCAAACCTTGATTTCTCTAATTTCTCTGTAGAGAAATGGTAGTATGAAGAAGGTGTCCAAGCCTAGAAAAAACGAAGAAAAAAACTATTTTCTACATTTATGTCAAGAAACACAATGTAAAGAAGGACATACCTACAACATCACGAGAAAACGGATCATACATGAAAATGTTCAAACAATTGGAAAGAGATACGAGAAAGACATAAGTAAGCATAACAACAATAAAAAGAAAATTCTGATTTTCTACACTAAACTTTTCACGCAAATTGAGAGGGGGCAAAGAAAAAATCACCCTTTAACTCAAAAATATTCCAATGAAACAATAGAGAGCGGGAAAAATAAAGGAAGAAAAAGAAGTATGTGGAAACAATGTCATGGAGAAACTTGATCTTTCATGTCAAATCAACAAATAGTTAGGGCTAGAAATGGAAGTGGATTGCAGAGAAATATCATATATTAACAAATATCGATTTTCCACGTTAATCTTCAAATTAAATCAATAGAAAGAGAAAGAGAAAAAATGAATATTACTCAATGGTACCATGAAAATACCTGATTCTCAACAATAAAATCTTCAAAGAAAAAAAAAAGACAGATAGAGAGACAGAGAAAAAGTGGAGATATAGCAACAATTCCGTGAAAGGATCTGACAAATTTTTAGATGAATCAAGATAAATGGAGTTGGACGAAAAGATGGGAAGGAGAAAGAGCGAAACTAACCTGGACAGCTTCTGCGTGATCACCGATATTGCGATACTCAGGGTTAGGTTTGGATCCGCCTGTGTATCCTGCGGTGGTTCTGAGGACGCCACGGATGCACCCGAACACAGCTTCCGCCTGCCAGAAGCTTCCCAGGGCAAAAATGGCGGTCTCCGACTCCTTCCGAGAAGAAGGAGAATAAGTGGTGGTAGCAATGGAGGAGGAGAGATCGGTAACGCGAATGCCTTCTGCTGCCTGTATGGGTATGAAGGAAGCGACGAAGAAGAGGAAGAAGAGAGGAAGAAGAAGAAGAAGAAGCAGAAGCAGACGATGAAGGAGGGGAGAGGGGATCGCAGATCCCATGTCTGTCTGTTTCCTGTTCTTCTTCGTTCGCACAGTCCGCTCTCTCTCTCTCTCTCAGGCCTTCTGTATGTATGTATATGTATATGTATATGTATATAATATACGTATACGTATATATACGTATATATTCGTATGTTAAATGTATACATATTCATATACATACACGTATTGTTACACAAAGTGTGTGTATTTGTCGCCGTATTGTAAAGAGTAGCAATAGGCCCAGTTTCAGCTCGAACCGAACCGTTAAGCCATGATTTAAAAGTTTATAAGTTCCAAAATAATTAAATGGTTTTGTTTCGTTTCGTTTTAATTCTTCATAAACGGTTCGGTTTGATTCTGAAACTGGGGTTTATCGGTTTAAGTGGTTTGGTTTAAAGGTTTATAGGTTTTCGGGCTACCTTTTTTTATCCTTTAAATGTTTATGTAATTTAATGGTTTAGTTCATGTTTTTTATTGATTTAATTCACTTAACTTAAATGTTTATCTAATCTAATGGCTTAATTAATGCTTATTTATTTAATTACATAATTTAACATAAAGACTGATTTAATTTAACGTATTTTTATTTATTTAATTTTTAATTAGTTTGGCTTAAATGTGGTTAGGTTTAAACTTTTTATTAAATGGCTCGGTTTGCTTTCAACTTTTCCCTAAATGTTTTTGGTTTACCTTTTCTTAAATGGTTTGGTTTAATGACTTGAAAGTTCAAAAACGGTTTGGTTTGGTTTTTGTTTTATATAAATGGTTTGGTTCAGTTCGGTTTGGTTTCAAGGCAAAGAAACCGAAACTGAACCGGGCCCATTGGTAGCAAAGAGGAGAGAAGAGAAAAAGGAGGGGAATGTGTGTGGAGAGGGCCATTTCATATGAAATTCTCAACCTAGACAAAGCGAATGTGAAAATACATTACACAAAGGCATACAACCAAAGAGAGCCAAAGACAGATAGACCTCTTCATATGGCATTCTCGATATCGTCTTATCTTATCACACCCCTCTGCACCAACCTTCTTCGTAGCTATACTATTCCTTCCTCCGAGTCGAATCGGATGTGCTCACTGTTTCCATTTCCTGACAATGGCTTTGAAATCTAAATCCAAATGGGTCACTATTCAATGGATATCCTCCCTAATTAGAACATTTTTTATTATTAATTGAATACAAACCAAATGAGCCAGTTGTTTCCCTTCCCTATCAATGACTTTGAGATCTAAATCCAAAAGGGTCACCATTCAATGGATATCCTCCCATTAGAACATTTTTTATTAATCAAATACAAAAGAGTTTGATGGTCAACATAGAAAAGTGACTAGCTTAGTAGGTAGTGTTTGAACTTCTTAGTTCCATAAATCATAGCTAGCCTCAAGCTCCATTGTTGAGTGCTACCAGTCAACTTTGGATAACATGTTGTTGGTGTATTACATAATTACATCCTTAAATTGAAAAACTTTCACCCCACGAACACTCCTAAATAATGGATAACAATTGAAGAACGTAGCGCATATCTATTAGTGACGCATCATTGTTATCCATGATGTCTAAAGAATTCAGAACCTAGTGATGGTGTTGCATATGTAGCGATGATCTTCTAGAAATTTCTAGACAACAATTGAAGGATATTCTAGAAGTTTTTCAATTCATAACCTAGTGTTGTTGATAGCCCTTAGTGCATATCTATGTGTGACGCATCATTGTTATCCATGTTGTCATTGTTGTCTAAAGAATCCAGAACCTAGTGACAGTGTGACCAATATGGTCTAAACATAAGCTTCCTTAAAGGACATCTACATGAGGTGTTGTATGATTGGGGAAATATCTAGATGTGCATTGGCACAACATCAAGATAGTTGGACAACTAACATGTTTCTCACCTATGATTAGGAGCTTGATGTATCAAGTCATCTCGAATGCGAGCAACCAACATTATGTCAACCATATGAAATCCAATTGTGGGGTATCCTTATCACCACAGAGGTTTGACCCATTGATACAACTCCTAAGTGGTGGTCCAATCTGCATATCTTCCATCTCTAGTCACTAGAATTGGTAGTAACACATGGACAACCAACATAAGCAATGCTCAATGTAGCACAATATTTGTTGCACATCGTCCATCTTAGTCACTAGAATTGGTAGTAACACATGGACAACCAACATAAGCAATGCTCAATGTAGCACAATATTTGTTGCACATCGTCCATCTTAGTCACTAGAATTGGTAGTAACATCTGGACAACCAAAATAAGCAATGCTCAATGTAGCACAATATTTCCTTCATCAAAAAGGTTAGCCATGGAGCACGTGAATCAATTCAATGGCCAACATCAAGGTGATCTTTATCTCGATCAAGTAGAGGAAGACCAATACAAGTGAGTGAGTGTTCTCTAGTGCCATTGCCAACAACTTTGTTCATTCAAGTGGGGCACATAGCTCATTTGTGTAGGAAACACCATGTGTACCTAGCAAACCCCAAATCATCTAATGACTCTTGTTTCTTCTATCGTCACAATCAAAATCATGTCAGTCTAGTGGATCGGTGTTGCGAAAATACACATGTGCGTGTAAAACACGAATGGGACCACTAGGGACTTGAACTACAGAGGACATGGTGGGCTTGAGCTACGGCTTGGATGCTTAGATGATCATTTACTTCTTCATAACTCGTGTGTGCATGAGTGCGTGTGTATTTGAGCAGGTATGTGAGTATGGATACAAGTATGTAGTAGAGTGTGTGAAAGACGTGCAAGTTACATAAATATTTATGAAAGAAACGTAGAATCATGCACAAGTATATGGGCACATATAAGTATAGTAGAATACAAGGAAGTGTATATAGGCAAAAGGTGGCGGTGCTTGGCGACACCAAAGGATCAAGCCTCGAGTGAAGGCTTGAGTCGTAGGCTCCAAGATTGGCCAAATTTACAAATCTGGCCTCCTCATCTCAGAGAGAATTCTCAAAGAAATACTCTTCTCTCCTCCCATTGGGCGCTGTCCGATGGACATGACATCGGCTCCGGTCAATGTGGGGGGTTCACACTACCAAATTAATTACACCACAACAAACGGTTCTTAATTCCCTCTTGTTCCTACTTAATCCAAATCCCCTCCAAAACAAAAACATTTCCTCTCTTACTTCTTAATTAATCCCCTCCAAAAACACAAAAGACATTTTCTCTCTTCTTCCTAATTAATCCTGTGGCCCCGCCCCCCAAAAAAAACAAACAAAACACTTTTTCTCTCTTCTACTTAATTAATTAATCCCCTCCAAAATAAAACACATTTTCTCTCCTCTTCTTCCTAATTAATCTCCTCCAAAACACTAAAACACATTTTCTACTCCTCTTCTTCCTAATTAATCTCCCCAAAACACAAAACACATTTTCCTGTCGCTCTAAGTTCCACTTTCTAAATTCCTTTTACCTTTTATTATTATTATTTTTCTACTGTTAACAGTTTTTCTCATATAACGAACGTATTGTAGATATAGTGAAGTGGACGGCCCTGATCGTCCAGGATTCCCGAAACGAGATCAGGGCCGTCCAAATTCTGACGAGGCTTTTGTGAACGAACACATACAAACACACACACAGAGTCTCTCTCTCTCTTATCTACAAGAGCTCTCTCTCTCTCTCTCTCTCTCTCTCTCATTACTAAGCTTCCATGGCGAGCTCTTGCGTAACACAGGTTTGTTCTCTCTCTCTCTCTCTCTCTCTCGTCTGTTTTTGAACATCATTTGATATGCGGATCATCATCATCATCATCTTCTTCTTCTTCTTCTTTTTGTTCTTGTTCTTCTTCTCGGACTCCCTTTCCAATCTCCCTGTCTGAATAACATTTGTCTTCTCCTAACTTCTTCTTCTTCCATCCTCATCTTCACCTGAAATACCAATTTTGGAAAATTTATGGTTCTGTTCATTATTTATCCTCCCCCCCCCCCCCCCTCCAGGTTTCAGCTTCTCTCGCTGGGATCAAAACTCTAAGCTTTCCTTCATCAAGCAGAAAATCTTCCAGTGTGAAGCTATGTCAGATCAAGAGTGGAATGTGGGGGTCCTCTTTAAACCTAAAAGCAAGCGTCCATAGTCCACTGATCAGAAGACAGAGGAAAATCTTTGTCTGTGAAGCTGAAGCTACCTCTACATCAGAGACTGACATAGAAGTAGAAGTACTCACATCTACGCAAGAAGAAGAAGAAGTAAAGAAAGAAGAGAACGATGGAGAAAACGAAATAGAAGGAGAGGTAGAAGTGGTACAAACCCTACAGCCTGCTAAGACAGGGAAGGTCAAGAAAACAAAGGGTTTGAAGAACATTATGCAGGTTAGTGTCTCCTTTACATGTGTTAATAGAATTGGATGTCCTAGAAGCTTCTACAATATTCTTCATTTTTCATAAGAAACTTCTAGAATATTCTTTGAATGGTTTTGTTTAATCTTCTGATGCATCATTGAGTTGTTTTTCTGGAGTACTCTGAGCTTACAGTTTACTTCAGTTATTCTTGAAATGTTGATGTCTAAAAGCCTTTGCTGTTCTTGTCTAGGAACTTCTAGAACATTGTTGAATTGTCATCTGTGTGACCAATTTTTTAAGGTTTTGTCTGTATGTAGGAGCATTAGGCCAGTGAGTGGATAATAGTTGGAATTGAACAAGCTGATAGGTCACCTCCACTTAAATCTATAGGTGATTAATAGGAAATAGACGAGTTACCTCCTATAGAAATGCTCTGTTTGCCTACAATGTTCTAGACTGGTCGTGTAGAAATCTGTAGAATATTGTTGAATGTCTGTTGAATAAGGAATCCTTGAAGATCATATGTTTTTCGTGTTTGAACATGCTTCTCTGCCTAATTTCTTTCATGGCCTTATGGTATTAGCCTTCCAATAGGAAAAAATTTGTACTGTGTATTTCCAACCTTTACTGCTCATCTTTTGTGAGCTTTTCTAGCAGTATTTCACTATTTAGAAACAATTTAATTTCTAGGATCCAATGACTGGATCTGCATTGATATCAGTTACGAACATTGTTATACTTATGTGGATGATACTTCATCTGTGAAATTGTTCGACACAATTATTCTCACTTTACCAGTCTCAAGCCTTGAGAGATACTCTGCCACTGCGTCAAGAGCCCATGCATTGTGAATTCAAATCCCAGGTGAATTATCATCTATCATGCAGATTTTGTCACCAAGTATAGTATTATGATGTGTTCTGCATGGAAAGAAAATTTCTTCCACAACAGATGATAGCAGAACTTTTTGCCGCTATAGACAATTGAAAAATTTCTAGAATATCCTTGAATTGTTGTGTAGAAATTTCTAGAATATTGTCAAGTTATCGTCTACAAACTCGTAGACCGGTCATCTAGAACATTCTTGAATGACTGTCTAATAACTTGTAGAATACTCTTGAATTGCTATCTAGTAAGTTGACATCTATTGAAGAATCGTTGTCTAGAAACTTCTCTACAATCAACAATATTCTCGAAAGGGCAATACTCATCCATGTGAGATCGTAATGTTCGCGAGGACATCTTTGCTTGATATTTATTATGCTTTGGAATGCCCCATATGTTGGGCTTCTTACACCATGCAAACTTCTTAATGGTTAGGGTTAACCAGTGTCTTTTAATTGGTTTGATTTGGTGTTCAAGGTTTACACATGGTCATGGTGGTTAAACAAAAGCTCTTAACTGATATAAGGTTTACATGATGGTTTTAACAAAGCCTCTCAGCTGGTTTGAACTATTTTTTCAACCATTAGGTTTTGGAAAGCAAATATTTAAAAACTGCATTTTTAGGGTTCAAGAAAATTCTTTCAATCAGGGTTTACACCCTGTAATTGTTTTTGGCTCAAAGGCTCTGAATCGGTTTAGAATTTGGGTTTTATGGTTTACGCCCAACAATAGTTGGCTAGACAAAAATTTCTTAACTGGATTTGGGTTAGTTTACGGTTGACACCCTGTTAAGGTGTGTTAAACTAAAGGTTCTTAACATGGCGGCACATATGCCCATTTTGTGTTCCCGTAGAACTCCTCCATACTATCTGCGCAACTGCAGCTTAACGGCTTATTGGTTTAAACAGTAAACAGTTCGATTCAGTAAATGGTTTGATGGTTTTTTTATTTTTTATTTTTTTTATTTTAAAAAAATTACAAATGTTTAAGCCTAATTCTCACATTTTAGGAAAAACCTTTGAAATTTTGAAAATTTAAAATTTGAAATAATGAAAAATTTTGAATTTTGACCTAAGTGGTTTTAGCAGTTTTATGGTTTACGGGTTTGGATTTTTACCTAACTGTTCAGTTTAAACGGTTTCGTGGTTTGGTTCGGTTCAGGTTTCAATATTTTTAAACGGTTTGGTTTCAAACCGCTTTGGTTTGAACACTCTCGAACTGAACCGAACCATTGCCGATTGCTAATCTTATGCTTATGGTTTTTGGCGTTGGATTGTTTTAATGAGTTATGGACACTTTGTTTGAAAGCTGGAACACCATTTCTCAAGTCAATAATTTATCTCCAATATTACAATGTCTTATTTGGTTGCAGACGCTACACCAAAGAGCTGTGGAAGCGGCCTCCGAAGGAAGGAATATTCCGGACCTTAGAACTGGTGACATTGTTCAATTAAGAGTGGTAAGGGAATATTCTGAACCTTAGAACTGGTGACATTGTATTGACATAATAATGTTATTAAAAGTGACATTATTCCTTGATATAATAGCTATGTATGCATAAATTTGTTCTTATTCTCATCACTATTATTATCATGTGTTGAGTTGAAGAAATAATTGCTAGTTGCAACAAATTAATTACACAGGAAGTTCCCCAAAATAAGAAAAGGATATCTCTTCTTCGAGGCATAGTGATTGCAAAGCATAATGCTGGTATTCACACAACATTCAGGATTCGTCGAGTTATTGCTGGAGTAGGGGTTGAGATGGTCTTTCCAATGTAAGTACTTAGAATATAAAATTTCTTTTACCACTTTTTAGGGCAATCATCTGTTTTCAATACTTGGGTTGTGCAAATTGATGTGTCAAAACCGTTACAACATTAAACACATTTTGCTTGAGAATCTTGTAATGTAGATTTGTTTTTCTCTTAATCAAGTAGTCCATTGATCCATCATTTTTATCGTGGCTTTTGATGATATGATGTTCTTCTTTGTAGATATTCACCCAACATCAAAGAGATCAAGGTTGTAAATAGTCGGAAAGTGCGTCGGGCGAAGCTTTACTACCTCCGAGACAAACTTGCAAGATTGTCTACTGTGTAAACCTTTCTATTTTTAGCTCAAGGATTCTTTTAGCGTTTCTAGTTTTGTATTAATGAGTAATGCAGACGTTTTGTCATCCAAAGGCCTCAAATATTTGATCTTTTCTTTCCTTACCCAGTAAACAATAGAATTTTGTTTCTACAAAGTTTTGTTGTATTGAAAGTTCATTTCTTTTTACTGGTAGACAAATAAATGATATTTTGCACCAATTCATAAGTTATGATTCATGAACATCAATGGCAAGATCAATTTAGTACAACAAATATAAGGGTATAAATGAAATCTATAGAATATCTAATTGTATTTAAGTTATTGGATGATGGAGTTGAATTCTCGATGGTGTCAAACAATTGCGAACTATGGAGTCGTAAATAATTCTGCCAAAAATTTGCAAAATTAGCTATGTAGAGGCTCATGTTTGAGGATTTTCTAAAAATTCTTGTTTTCAACACGAGATTACCTATTTTTCATGATAAAAGAAATGGTCATAGAATTCAATATCAAAACAAGACTTTAGTGTTTTTTTTAAAAAGAATTAAGTTTATAGCCAAAGAAATGTTTTTTTTATGCAGCCTTGTGATAATTGCTAGTTGGAGATGAGACCTTGATTTTTTGTATATGAGTTTTTTATTATGTGAAATTTAAGCACGCCAATGTGTATGATATTTTGAGGAGAGTTTGGAATGTATTTCTATCATCATTTCATAAAATGCAATATCAATGGAGTATCTATATATTAGTATTTCAAAGTGCATCATCAAGTTAGCATGATGGTGGGATGTATTTTACCATGATGGATATGTCTTTAGTTGGAAGGAATCTTGCATCATGAAGCCTTATATTGATAAATGATTCTTAGCCTTTTGAATGTGTCTGTCTACTAGATTCCCTCTCCCTACATAATTCTCTAGTTGACAGCATGTGCACTTTGCAATTGCAGTGCTTATCATAAAATGCTTAAACATTGAGAGTTTCCAAACCACACATGCTTTATGGAAAAGCTCCATGTTCATGGAGTAGAATTGTATATGTGGTTACAATGATGCTAATAAGGAGCGTTTTTTTTGTTCTCATTACCCTCAACTACGTCGAGAAGATGCTAAGGCATTATGGAGAAGAAGAATTAGAAGTGTATTAACACCTTTAAAACGATTGAAAGCTAAACATTGTTCTAGATGCTTAATGGAATAAATATAGTAGTCCATTAAGATGCATGCCATGATGATATGTCACGAATATCCATAAAATGAAAAGAACATTAAGCTTGGGATGTCAAGTTTTGTTTTTGTCAAAAGCTTGGGAGTAAGATCTTATATTTAAGAATCACATAATATCTAGATGGTCGATTTAGAGGGAGATTGAGTAACATTCTATTGAGCATAAAGGATTGGTGCATGGGAAAACAAAGAATCAAGTATCGTGGTAGCCATTACTCAATGGATGTATTCCTCTAATGATTCAACATTTTGTATGCGGACAACAATTGGTGGCAACATGCATTATCTTTTTTTCGGTGGGCACCATCAAGTGATTGAGAATTTTGTAATTGTTGCTTGTTTCTTCTTGAGTGTTGTTGTATTGACATGGAAAAGAGAAGTTGAGATCTTAATTCAATTGTTTATTTCAATTGGGGGTTGTACATTTGGGATATGTGGTTCATACTGAATCTCAAAGGTTGTCGGAATTTGAAGATGCGAAACGATGGTTATGTTGTTGAGAATCAAGCTCAAGCTAGTCTAGTGTGTGAACACACCCTTTGAGAATCTATGAGTACTCAAAGGTCAAAAGTCACCACTACTTTCTACACATTAACTATGTGTCATAGAATCATATTCTGTCACACATACCTAACGAGTTCCATATTCCCTAGGACTAATGAGTCTCCACATTCCCCGAGGTTCTAGAGAGAGAGAGAGCGCGTTTTAGTGAGTTAATGAAGAGAGAGGGCGAGTCTATATAAAGCACCCTCCTCCTACTTTGTAATTGTTGGTTAATCTCCTTTGTAATACTCATATCGTTGTAATTGTTCTCCATTTCTTGTTGATACATCCATGATTCCATCCATCTTGAGTACTCATTTTCCTATCTATTTATCTTGTGTCTCTCCTCTTTCACACGCACATAACATACACATACATCTCTTCCGTTGCACAAAATCATATCCGATTCTTTACATATGCATTCCCCTAAATTATGGATTTATTTGGGAGAAATTGCAAGATAACCATTTTTGCGTGGATCTTTGCCATTGAAAGCAAATGTTGCACGTCAGGTGGACTAATGGTTACAGGATGGTACACGCTTGTTATAGATCACCACAAATATATTGTATCATCATGCAATGGCATCATTATATTGTTTATCTCCTCAAGTAGAAAATGTCTGGAATGCATGTAAGTCAAATACAAGGTGGTGGCAAAATATTACATGGTTGGCATTCCCATTTGCCATTTCGTGCAAAGGTATTCATATGAAGAGTCATGATTAGTGGACTCCCAATAGGTTTAGCCTTAAAGGGGCAGGGACTAGGGTCAGACACATGATTCTTTTGCACCGTTCCGTTGGAGAACAATACACATAGGTTCATTAAATGGCCTATAGTGTGTATCATTTGGAAGTATTTATTGGACATTTGGCAAGTTTTAACTTGTTATTTGAGGCCCAAACGATGTGTTTTTTTTTAGTATGTTCAAAGTGGTCAAAATGACGAGCTACATATGTTGTTCCAATTTTTACGATATTGGGGACTGCAATACAATTGGAATATGTGGAATTTCATGTTTGATGATAGACATGGGGTGAAAACCTATATGACGAAGTTGAAAGCTATTCTTATGTGAAATTTCTAGATGTTAGATCGTGTAGGGATCATTATCTCAAGGGCATATTCGGGTATTCTAGTGGCTATACGTGACATCCCTCTCCTTACATAGGATAGGATAGGTAGGTAGAGGAGACTAAGAAGTGTTGTAACAAGCAGTTTTACATACAATTAATATAATTGTGTGCTTTGAGAGAGAGAGAGAGAGAGAGAGAGAGAGAGAGAGAGCTTAAACTCAAAGGTGCAACCCTTGTTATATGCATCCCATGCAAACATAACTAAGTACTCATTTGAGCATACCAACATAGTTTGTCTAGTTGCTCCCAATTTACATCGAGGAAGTGAGATAAGAAAGCATGTTGCAACTGCCATATTATGTTAACCTTGAGAAGGAAACATTGTGGTGAGTGGGAAAACCACCTTCGGGGGCAAAGGAAAAAGAACTTAGGTGCATGGCATCCCACAAGAGGATTAATCCAAGTGGGTGGGCACCCCTTTGTGTATGTGTCTGCGTCGCGTATGCACCTACCTCTACATCTATGTCGGTGCATGCTAGGAATCGACAATGGTGTGGTTTCAGCTTAACCGGTTTGGCCTTATCCAAAACAAACTGGTTAAGCCTAATCCCGTTTGGCCTTGTCCAAACCAAACTGGTTAAACCTAAAACGGTTTGGGAGTTTCCAAACTTGAATTGAATCAGTTCCTAGACTGGTTAAGCCTAAACTAGTTTAGGAACGAGTTTAGCCAAGTTGATTAAGCCTTAACCAACTTGGTAACCGATTCGGCTTGGGCCATCCGAACCGAGCTCAAATCCTAGACTGAATTGAACTGAACCTCCAAACCTCCAAACCGTTTAAAAACGATTTAACGGTTCAATTTAGGCTTGAGTTGAGCCGTGTTGTCGTGCCATCGTCTCATCTTGCTTTTGCTAGAAGGAAGAGTGTGTGGGGTAGGGGAATTTGTTGGTTAAACCAAAGAGGGGCATTTTCGTAATTAGCTTAAAATACACGAGTGACGTAATTAGCTAAAATATGTGTTGAAGAGGTGTTAAGGATTGGGGGGGGGGGGCAATTTTGTAATAACAGAAAAGTAGAAGAGACTTACATACGCTTTGCCAAGAAAGTAAGAAGTAAAAGAAAAAGAAGAAAAAGGAGAGAGAGAGAGAGAGGAAGAAAACACTTCTGCGGTTAAATCTTCTCCACCTCTGTTCCTGTTCTGTTCTGTTCCTGTTCTGTGTCTTTGGATCTTCTTGTTTGCTCCCGCGACCACAATTAGGGTTTCTGTGCTCTCTTCCCCCCCCCCCCCCCCTTTTCATGCTCCCGTGAAACAGAATTAGGGTTTCCTCCTCATCCCCACAGGTAACATCTTCTCCCTCTCTCCCTCTCCCTCTCTCGCTCACAAAACATACCAGGGTTTCTGAGCTCTTCCACTTTCCTGTCACTCAATCTTTAGGGTTTCTGAGCTCACTTACTCTCTCTCCCCCCCCCCCCTCTGTCATTTATAAATTAGGGTTTCTTATCTCTTTCTCTCTATCTTTCAAGAATTAGGCTTTTTTAGAGTAAGGAGTTTTTAGATCTCCTTCCCCCCTGCCACTCAAGAATTAGGGTTTCCTCCGTTGTTTCTTAGAATAGACGTTTCTTGTACTTCGCAGATTGACCGAGAAAAGCAATGGATCCACCAACAGGAAAGAGGAAGCGTGATAGAGGCTCTTCTGAACGTAACCCTAGGAGAAGAGAAAGATCTGAGAGGTTGGAAAGAGCGGAGCAGGATCAATCTTCTTTACCTACACCCGATGACACTACTTATCGCATCCTTTGCTCTAGTGTAAAGATAGGAACGGTAATAGGAAGAGGAGGAAGCATCATCAAATCTCTGAGACGAGAAACGAATGCAAGAATCAAGGTTCTTGATCCTATCCCTGGTGCAGAAGAGAGAGTTGTTTTGATATGGAGTACTTTGCAAGATGAAGAAAGGAAGAAATACAAAGATAGAAGAGAAGAAAACGAGGACAGGAATGCTAATGATGGTGATGGTGATAATAGAAAGAAATCAAAAGGGTCTCTTTTTGAGCCTCTTTGCCCTGCCCAAGATGCATTGTTTAGAGTGCATGCTAAGATAATGGAGAATGAAAGGAATGGCGGGTTTGATAACAATGGCAATGATGATGATGATGATGATGATGATAGATATAATAAGCCTAAGTCTAGGTCTCAGTATCATCACAGTGATGGTGATGAAGTTGTTGCCAGGCTTCTTGTTCCAAACAATCAGATTGGGTGTTTGCTCGGGAAAGGAGGAAGAGTTATAGAGAAAATGAGGAATGAAACGGGTGCCCAAATTCGAATCACGAGCAAAGAGACCCTTCCAGGGTGTGCTTTACCCACTGATGAGCTCGTTCAGGTGAGTCTTATCTTTACTTATGAGCATAATTCATAATTTAGATACGTATTGTGTCTTTATGTAATCTTACCTATCAATGAACTCTTTGAAGTGAGTTTTACATCCCTTATGACCATATTGCATAACTATGTCACTAAAGGATTTAATGGGCATATCTTATCCGTGCTCATTTAACTCATCATAATTATAATAAATTGGAGAAAATGCTCATTCTCTGTCCTTAACTATGTTATTAGGAACTGATAAAATTATTTGACCTTTCATAAACTTGTAATAGTGATATTGTTGGAGTTAATAACCATGCTGCTTGGAGATGCAGTACCTGTTCTGGTATGAGCAGACTCATAGCTAATTGCTAGGAGTTAATGGTACATCTTAACCTTATTAGTAGCTGAAGTGATCATTTTTTTAGCCTTAATCAAATCCTTATAACAATATTACCTGGAGATAATGATCCCACTTTAGCGTTTATTACCTTTTATTGACACAATTTTATGTATATGCATAACTATACATGCTTTTATGAGTAACTTGAGGCCAGGATAGGTTTTTTGGCTGTTTGCCAGCTTTTGGCCCATCAAAATCTTAGTGGATATGATCTGGACATGGACTCGGATTTGTTAATATATAAAGGGTATTGCTATGTTATTTGGAGTTAATTAAGGTTAAGATTAGTCCCATTAGATATTGGGCAACCTTTGGGAATCTTCTAAGTGAGTTGATGTCTTTAGCTAGCTGATGGGCCTCAACTCTGGGGATTTATATTTGAGGATGGAGAGTAAGAATCTAGCCGTAGTCAACACACAAGATTATAACGTAAAATCTCTTCCTCTTTACTTCATTGCTATTTGATGCACTGACAGAATTCGGTTCCATCTTTTATTAAAATCGCCCCCTCAAGTTTTGGTGTGTGATTTGTGCGTAGATTTCTGGTGATGCGGCAGTGGTGAAAAGAGCATTGTATGAGATATCATCACGGATATACGAGAGTCCATTAAGAGACCGATTGCAAGGGCCAGGGGCGGGAGGGATGCCACCACCAGCCTTTCCTCCTAGGGGAGGGCCAATGTTTCCACCACTAAATCCTCTGTATAGTGGGGGCGGTAATATGGGCGGTGGTTACGGGGGTATTGATTCTTGGCCAATGGGTTCTCATGCTCTTCCACCATACCCTCCACCTGGGATTAATCCACTTGATAGGCATGATGTAGGAAGAGAAGAAGACTTCTCGGTGCGTATCCTATGCCAGAATGATCGGATTGGTATGGTGATTGGAAAAGGTGGAAATGCTATTCGGCACTTGCGAGATATAACAGGTGCACGTATCAAAGTTGAGGACCCAGTTCCTGATGCAGATGAGCGGATTATTGCGATATCTGCAACCGAGGTATGAAAAATCTGAAATGGGAAGTTGAGGAATGAAGACTAAAATACCCCTAATCTGTTTTATATTTACTGGATTACTTTTTGGTTTTCAAAATTGCCCAAATCCCCTTGAAGTCATTTTTGGAAACTTTGGGATAACTTTTGAAGATTTGATTGTGTTAAGGATTGGATGAAATGTAAGGCATAAGAATCAAAGCATATTCTTCAGAATTGATTTGATGCATTAATGTTCTCCTTGTTGAATGTGCATTGTGCAGAGACTTAATGATCACTCTCCTGTAATTGAGGCTGTTTTGAAATTACTCATAAAGACAAATGAAGGTGGGGATAGGGATAATGAAGAGCCGTTGACATGCCGCCTTTTGGTTCCATCAAGGCAAATTGGTTGTTTACTTGGTAAGCGGGGGAGTGTTATTACAGAGATGAGAAAGAAGACAACTGCTGGTCTCAAGGTGCTTCAAAAAGTTGATTTACCCAAATGTGCTCAAGACAGTGACGAGCTAGTTCAGGTACAGCAGTTAAAATAATTAAAAGCCAGTTGATCATGCAACATATTTGTCCTTTTGAGGTTTCAGATACAGATTATATGGCCATGTGGTTAAAACTTTATGCAGATTGTGGGTGATGAAAATGTTGCCAGACAAGCTCTTCTAGAAGTTCTTTCAAGGCTCAGATGCAATGCATTTGGCATGGAATTGGATGATTATCTGAAATCTGGTGGTGGTTTAGGTCCACCACCACTGCCACCACCACCACCACCTTTTGTCGGGATGGGTATGAATGAAGGATTTGGTGGACCTCCACCCACGTTTGGTAGTAGGCATGATGTTGGTTTTTCAGCTGCTCCCCCATCAAGTGTAATGAATAGGTCTGACATGGGTTACCATGGAAGTAGTATGTACCCATTGAATGGATATGGCTTGCAAGGTGCACCATACGAATCCAATTTTGGTCTTCCTCCTACGTCCTCCTTGCAGGTATTCTTTTGAGATTGCTTTTTCATTCTATCTCTGAGAAAAACAAATTGTAAGCTAGATGCTCGCAGAAGGAAGTCCATGTGCAACTTTATAATTGTTGGCTGTGTATGGGCTTATCATGTTTATGACCTGTGTGCAATCCGTTTGTTGAAGATTTAAAGTTCAGGGTCTTGTGTGAATACGTTTTGTTTCAAATCCCTCTTCCAAGAAACGGAATCTTATCTAAGAACAGATATTTCCGTTCTAGATAGTTAACAAAGCTAAAAACATTTCACAAATTCTTCATGGTTAAATTGAACAATAGCCATCATAACTATTTAAAAAAATCTGGTTATCAATCAGAGAATGATTAATAAGATGAAATAAAGAGTGAAAATGATATCCGGACTATCCTTCTACAAATTAATAGGTCAAATACATATGACTTAGTATTGTTTACATCTGTTTAGATATTTCTTTAATAATTTTGAAATTTTTACATTGTCATTATGTTAGTATCACAAGCTACTGTCCTCTGATAATTGTGATTTGTATTTCATTCCATCATCCAGCTTCACAGACCCTTATTCATTTGCTTCTTTTTTTGGGATTTTCTCCATTTCAAACCTTTTGTCTATGTTTAAGGCTAAGGTTGTGAAATTGCTGTCTTGGTATCTTTTGGAAATCAACAAAATCATTTTCTACCTATTTTCAACATGGCAGCTTGTCCATTTCTTTTGAACAAATCTGTGGCTTTGATCTAAATATTGTATGTTTGGAAAATGACAAGTCGTAGTTGTAAACCATTTGCAAGTTTCTATTCACCATTCATCGTAACTAATTTTGAAGACACTGTTTTTGAACAGGGTACTGGCGGTGGATATGGAGGATATTCTGATTTGGAAATGAATCCATACAGTTCTAGGCTACTTGGAGAGTATGCCTGCTGATCATTTTTATTTGTAATTAGAACAAATATCATGTTAAGATCTTGATTTTCAAATAATATAAAATTATATTTTCTGTTTTCCCTTGTGAAGGGGTGGAAGTTTTGCTGATGTATCAAGTAGGAATCCTTCAACTAAAATTGTTGAAATGATCATTCCTGGTGCTTCGGCTAGTTCAGTTCTTGGTAAAGCTGGTAGTAATGTGGCATCCATACGGCAGGTGTGTACATGACCATCTCCTATTATATGTATGTTGCATATTATATTCTCCTTTAATGTGGTTATATTTATTCTAATGTATGCATATATCGGCATACAAGAAGGATTTTAGAGCTGTAAAAAACGCCAGATTATTTAGGGCTAAAAGTACTTTTTGCAAAGACATTGGATGGAAAACCTTGGCTTTTTTTTTATGATTAAGGTCTTTGAAAGACTTCTTTTTGCTCAATTTTCCTCTAAAATAAAGGGTTTATATTTTCAAAAATCTAGAAAATGTAATTTTTTGATTGATTATCCCAGATTTGTAACCTGTAATTTTACCTAATAGTCATAGTTTGTTAAGACGTACTCAATTGAAGCTTCAGTCAACACTTGAGTTGATACTCATTATGTTTAAACATTGTGGGTATTTGCAGATATCAGGGGCCAAGCTGACAATACTAGATCCTCATCCGATTTCAGGAGATAGAAATGTGGAGATACGTGGAACACCAGAGCAGACTCAGGCAGCCCAAAGCTTGCTTCAAGCATTCATTTACAGTGGGCAAAGCTCTGGAGGGTCTGGACTCCGTGGAATGCATTAAATTTCTTCAAATCTAGGTAAACAAAAAGAGGAAAGAGATTAAAAAATAGTTGAATAGTTCTTTGAATTCCAGTTAATTATTTTGTGATTAACTAGTGAATCATGTTGTGAGCAACTGGTCATGTACATCTTAGATTAGCCACATTAGTAAAAAGGCAAAAGAACAAAACAAATCTTGGCACCAGGTCGAAATACATACACGATATATATATACTTTCTTTGAGAGGTTTTGATGTGATTCTGACACTGTTTTTTCCATTGTTCCTTCATTTGCATGAAAACTATGTTACAGCTGTTATAGACAAGACCCGTGTGTCGCTGCTCCTTTGAAGAATACAATATGCTGTGGGAAGGAAAGCCCATCTTTTCCAGTGTTAAGATTTGACCGATTCTTAAGTGGACTGCCCCTGCCCTATCAAATTGTTTTCTTCTTCTTAATCACCGACCAAGAACTGACCTCGGATTCTAATCTTTAGAGATATGAAAAACAGAGGAATTATTTACCCCTTCTGTTATGTATAAGTCTCGGCTATGGAGCTTGTCCCAGGCTGTAGTGTATGCCTTTTTTCGTGCACATGATACCATCCATTTCGTCGAAACTATACTCTGCTTTTTATAGGGGCTTTTGACATTTTTTGAAGTGTTTGTTTGTTCGACTTGCTTTTATGCTCAGTAAAAAAAACAAAGAAAATGGACCAAATTGAGTACCTGGTTTGTTCTTCTATTTCTTTCTGGTAGACCAATGCATAGAAATAAAGTTACAAATAATCAAATTCCTTAGTTGTAGCGTTTTCGAACCTGAATCCTGGGTGACAAGGTTTTTATTTGAACGAGAGGCTTATTTGTGTTTGACCTTGTTTTATCACCTGAGTTCGTGAACCATATGGATGACACAATTCCATAAATACCTCTCAAATAAAAAGCATGCAAATATTAGTTGACTGGACAAAATTTTTGATTGTACATTCATGAATATAGACAGTCAATTCTATGTAATGGCCCTTCAGTTGTATTGACATACTTTATATACATCTATATACTTGGAAACCTGTGGGTGTTTTATAAAGCTTTGTTTTTAGAAACTTCAGAGGAAAAAAAAGTAACTTTGAGCTTCATTGAAACCCTAGACGCCCTTTAAAACATCAAAATAGGTTTCAACATGCTAGACAATGGGGTTCTAGTCTACATGGAATTTGTGAGAATCAAATTGATGTGTATTCATAATAAATCTGGTGGTATATATGCTTTTTGGGGATAGCGTAGAGTATTTTATGAATAACAGGAATCATAAGGGCAACATATATACATGCAACAATGAAGCAAAATCTGTGGGTGCTGATGATGGGACAGCTGCAATTTATTCACCATTCAATTCCTTAAACGCCTTTACCTTGGTTTCATGTACATTTTGGTGTTGGGGCACAATTATTTTTTCGTATTTTTTTTAATCCATCACGATCAGTTTTGTAATCAGAGATTTATTGTTTGAAGATGAGATGCAAGTACTTTCAGTCATTGACTGAAAATGTTCATTAAAAGCAGTTACTGGCAGAATCAATCATAATATGGTAATTAGATTTATGTTGTTAAAGTGTGACTTATACAATGGTAATGTGTGCGTCCACACTATCCTATTAACAGCAGGTTTGTTGGTTGGTAAACCAATTATGAAATCCATAGAGCTTGTATATACACATGATTGGAATGCCCACACAGTTCATGTTGGATTCCTTGCAGGAAACCTGATAGGATGATGTCTTGATCTCTTGAAATTTATAGGTGCATGTGCATAGGCAAACAATATTGTTCATGTGTTATAAGAATTAAGTGTGCTGGTATTATCATAGAATATGTGACTTAAGGATGGAGAAGCAGCATCTCTATATCGTATTTTTCTATTGTTGTCTACTTGTTGCAATAGATGAACTATGGCTCCAAATATTACTACACTAAGAAAATGTCTTTATTTCTATGATATTTTAAAGCATATTGTGTATGAATTTTTAATGATCACCATCGGAAATATAAGCTGTGCCACAGGGCATGAAGTTGGTTGAAAGAGATTAAAAGAACTAAATATGTATTTACGAACTTGTCAGCTAATAAAAATGATTGTCGGCTAATCATTATGATCCTAAAGTAGACATCAGGGGTCTTAAAGTACATGGTCAATATGAAGAGTAAGGTTATGTGCGCTATACATGTGTTACAAATGCAGCAAGAGGAGAAAGTATAGCAGTCAATATGAAGACTAAATTTACTTGCACCACACAGGTGACAAATAGAGCAAATGATATGGCGTGTTGAGTCTTCTTGACCCTTCAGTCATTTGGTGGTCTCTAATCATAACTGATTTATATGAAGTTTAGGTTGTGAGATGTGGGGTGGGAGGAAAGATTATAGTTTCTTTATATTAGCACTGTACATATCTAGCTGACTCACTGTGAGAGTGGTGAGAATGTAGATATTTAAGATTGTGGGTGTTAAGGTTACCTTTCAGTGCCTACATTGAGTGGGACTATTCAGGCCCTAAAAAGATTTCATTCTAATGTTAAGATAAAGATAGTATTTACTGAAGTCAAATACAGATTAGATGTGTGGAGAATAAAATCCCAGGATTAGATTCTTAAATTTCTTAAATTCTTATTGTCTATTTTCTTGAGAAAAAGAATAGAAATCTGGGTTTTTATCAAATCTGCTGGCATTAGAAAATTCTTGGGCGGACCAAAAGTAAGTCCAATTTCTGTTTGATGGTGGAGATAGATTTATTGATAACAAATAGGAGGGTAGTCCTGCCAACAACAGCAAAATTTCACCTCTTCAAACAAGATTGTTAGCCAAGCTCACAATTCCCAGGATAACAAATTGAAGCTTATTTCATACAGGGTATAAAGGTACTGGCATTTGCATGGCACAAATTTACCATTGGCTGCAAGTCCACATATCCATGTACATGCATTCTGAACCTACGTCCAACATAGACCTTTGTTGTTTCAAACCGGCTGGGAATGCTGTTTTGCAGGGTTTCAGATAAAAAAGCAATATACAACTAAGGTCATAAAAGCTGAACAAAGTACACATTCTGATGACAGACTTGCTAGAAAGTTGAATTCTGTTTCTGAAGATTGCTTCCATGTTTTCTACCTTTATCCTTTGATCAGTCTGGAATGAGCCAACTATACATTGTCTTCTCCTACTGAAGATTTCTTCCATGTTTTCAAACTATATCCCTTGATTAGTCTGGAATGAGCCAACTATACATTGTCTTCTCCTTACTGGGATTAAGTTGTGAGGCTGTTACAAATTGGCATACTTTTGAATCATTGTGACTGCATTACCTAATCTGCCAACATTTTTGCGAAGAATGCTAACTATACTAGCATGGTGCTCCAGGATAGGAGCCATGCAATAAGCTTCCGTCATAGCTTCCACATTCAACTTGATTCTATTAAAAAGGCCATGTCTGCTACATGTATTAAGCATGATAAGCAATTAATCTCCTCCAGCATTCAATGAAAGATGGGAAAGATACTTTCAGACTGTCCAGTTATAGGAATCTTGTTAGTAGCGGACTGCTTGAGAAAATATCATGAACAGGAAGCTTGTTAAATATTTTCTGGACTGTAGCAACTGCAGCACATTGAAACATACATATCCTGCAGGTTTTTCATCTCCCTAAAACATTCGACAGTGATTATATTTCAGTTCACCCTGCTTATTACATCCAGCATATCCTACTTAATCAGCGCATTCCACAAGATTACGTTCTGGATTGGGATCATCACTCAGTAAACCAAACATTGGCATACGTGTGTCAATCAAGACATTCCGGACGGTATCACCACTCACTCTCAGATTGCTTCATTTTGAAGATCATCCATGCTTCCTCACCGTGTTCAATCTCATCGTATCACACAGATAATTCTTGTACCTACCAAATACTTCTCGTTATGGACGTCAGCATCTCAAACAGGAACAGCCTAGCATCTGGGGGAGACACTTACTGGAGTCTCATCAGCTAAAAAATTAATGGTGAGCTTCATTGCCGTGCCTATCTTCTTCTGCATACCTCTCTCATCAAAGGCATTCAAGGACACAGCATTCCAAACTGGAATCCTATGAAAAGCTTCTTGTTACGCTCTCCTCTAAGAGAGACATATTTCACATACTTGGTGCGTACAGCAAACGTCTTACAGATTATATCCAGGCACGCAAAGACAGTTTTCTTGTGGAGATTTTATCGGAGCATGAGGGAGTGCCTAATATAAAAAACCCTGAAATCCATGGTCATTTTTGGTAGCATTTGCATGGACATGGAACAGACGAGAACCATTGTTCCATGTGTATATGCTGCTCTGCGCTACAGAATGCCTCAGGCCATAGTATTCCAGGGACACTGACTGAGAAGGCGGCTGAGATATCTTCTGTCACATTTAGTAGTTGGTCAAGTTAAGAGGTCAGGATAGTAGAGAAGCAAACCTCATTGGAGTCTTTACAGAGGTAGGGTATATATAGCTTTCTATAATCAGGCCCCAAATATCCTCAGATCTATACATACATATTGAAAGTTGTGAGTAATTTACACAATCCAATAGACTGCAAATGATTTAGTCACATGTGAGTAATTTACACCATCCAATAGACTGCAAATGATTTAGTCACAAAGTACTCACTAGTAACGAATCATTGAAAAAATCCTCTTCTTCCCATTATATGTAATATTGATCAAGCAAGCCCCCATCTAAATCTTCCCGTCCCTAGTATCGTGCGAATCACTATCAAACAAACAGCCTGTTCATCCACCACACCACAAAACATGACCTTATTGGCCACCATCATGACAATGTAAACTATAATGCAAAACTTATTTTTTATTGATCTGATTCATAGAACTAAATGGGTAGCTCAATTTCGATATGACCAAGCTAGCACGAAATTCACGAGTGTTACTTGCAAATTGACAATGAACCAACCAGACATATTTAACACAAAATAGGATCTATGTTGCCCCTTGCAAACCCAAGAATAAGATGTGTTTCACATATCTTGAGTACATAATTTCAAACTCTTTAGTAAATAAACGATACATAATAAAAAATATTACATATATTTATTAAAATGAAAATCTTGAGGCCTTATTGACATCATGAGAGTTCCACAGAAAATGGGACATTACATCAGCGCTCAAGCTTACTTGCAATAGTAGTTTCATCATGTAATAAACTCGGATCTTGCAATGCATGACTGAAAAAATGACCTCCATGAAAGGAGTACGAGTTCATTGCAAAAAAACATGTTAAATTCAAGTTTTTAGTACCAATAAGCAAAAAATCATGGCTCAAAAAGAATGAGAACCCAAAAGCAACAATATTGACACACTAGTTGCTGCCCACTCTAATAATTACTCAGACACAAAGCTCGGAAAATCCACCAACATATGGACTTTAGTAACATGCCATACGTAAAACCATCTATATATGTATACATATCAAAACTTGGATCAGCTATCTTGGCTTCTTTCTTTTACATGAATCTCCTACACCCGAAAGAATTTCAAGTCTCTTGGAATGCATGCTATTTGGCCATCTCTCTAGTTACAGATCTTTCATGCATTGTGCTCCGTATGCATTAAAGATAAGGGAATGCTATTAAAAAATAGCAAATGAATGATCTTTACTCTGGAAAGTAAGTTGTAAATAATTTATTGTTCCATCCAGTAACTAATTTTATAGTTAGTACTTTAATTAATTGTATATCTTTACAGCCTTCTCAAACATATGCCGATTCTGCGAGTCATGGAATAGAAAAATTCATAAGAACATCACTAGGGTTAAACAGAATATACCACTAGAATCATTAATTTTTTCGTCACCTGATTCACCTGATGTGACCTTTTGGGTGAAGAATCTGTATGCTCCAATCCAAGATAGTACTCCCAGGCACCATAGGTCTCCTTTTTCTGTGTATATGTCCATTCATAATAGAGTAAGCGTATACAATTATCAATAAATTAAGTATCCAACAAATGTGTATTAAGTGGGCCATCTTCTTTGTGATATTGGGGAAAGCCATCCACCTATGGATGTGGAGTTTTATAATACCTGGAATCGGCTTGCTATAATGTCAGTGTCAGCGAAATATTCCGGCCGTCCCAAAGAAACAAAGGCAAATTTCCACTACATCACAAAGAAAATGTGATGTAATGTTTATTATCATCTAGTGAATATCACTTCATCATCTTAAGTCATTCTGTAAGTGTTCTCTACCTTCAAGAACTCTTCATCAGCGATTTCCAGTTTCTTTTGTATTCGAGACTTTACATCATACAACGTTTCCATCTCATGAATGACTAAGAAGAAAGGCTCACCAAAATTTTGTACCTGGGACTCGTGAATATGTAGATTAAAATAAAGAGGATACCAAACCAAGAACATATTTAGATATGCCTTACAGTTATGATACATACCATTTGATTTTGAGCAGTATCTCGAGTAAAATGATAAACATGTACCACTCGATCGTGTGGTCCTAAATCCTTTTCTTCTTCAGGTATCTGCATATATGTTTCACACAACATAATCAGATCATGTTTACCAAACAGTGAGGAATAAATTGGATTTCACATAGTATCAATGGCAAAACATTAAAGTAACTTCAAACTGCCGCAAAGAAAACCATAACACCATGCAGCTATTGATGTGTTTAGATTATGCTAAATTGAAGACAGGCACCTCTTCAGCTCGTAATATCCAGTATTGGTCGTTGATATTTTCTATCTTCTCATTTAATGGAAATATCTGTAGGCCAGTGAATATTGCTCAGAAACCTCAAAAGACTAACAAATATTTACCATAATTGCTGATGAGGCTGCCTTTACTATAATAACCTTGTATATTTTGTGATAGAAAACCTCCAACATTCTGAGTTCTGCTTTTGGAGTAGACAGTTCGACCTAATTGATGGAAAGAAGAGTCATATTAAATTTAATACATCTAAAACAGAACAGGCATCGATATGTAACCAAAATTCACCTTTTGGGTGAGTTCATGTATTACATCTCCAACTGTGCTTTGCTTTGGCAGCCTAACATTGTGTACAGAAACCTGCAGACATCCAACAATGTTTCAGGGATCCAAGCATAAATCAGAAGATTATCAAGTATCTCTATGAGTCAAACAGGCTAACAATATGTTAGGGATCTAACCTCCTCCGTCTTTGAGTTGTGAAAGGCCACCTTAAGAGTTTTTAGGCCTTGCAACTCAGGCAAGGGTATGTCAAGCACTTCAAAATACAGGATATCTGATACCTGTCAGAACAACAGATTATTAGCACCAAATCAAAATTGAGCCATGCATGAGGCCATTATATCTGCCATTCAGATCCAATTTCTTGATATTACACCTGATTGTAATGGACAAGCATATCACTGAGCCGATCCACACCACGGTACTTTATTGGCTGTGGCTTAGGCTGTTGAGAATAACAGTTATGAGGAGTCAGCCTTATCTTTGAAGGATCTTCTATGCCTACTTTCTGAGCAACTTTTTCTGTTACATCATCATAAATGTGCTGCTTTGACCTGTTGAAAAAATATAATTTTGAAAAACCTAGTATTTTCAAGTGTATATTTATATTCCCAAAGAAACTATAGACTTACAGTTCAAGACAGAACTCATCCTCTTTGGGTTTGTCAAGCCGGCGGAAATGTACTACCTTCACATGAGAAAGAAGATTAATATAAAAAGTTCACTGATGCTTTTCTGGAATAATCTGCATTTATGCCATGCCTCAACTTTATAGTAAAAATGTTATAAGTCTATTTGTTGTTTATCACTGGTCGAAGAGGCAAGGTTATGAATAAAAGTTAGTTTTGACTCCCTAGAGAGCAGCACAAGAAATCCTACTTGATCATTTATTTAGTCTCAACATTTATCAAGGTGCTAGTGTGTATAAATAGGTTAAGGGACCAAAAGTTTTCATATGATCATACAACCAACCATCTAATCTTCATGATGACCAGGACAATCAAAAGAAAAATAAATAAATAAATACAAGAAAACCCATTAAAACAGCTCTTTGAACATGATCAACTAATTCTGAACACCAGAGCAAACGATCTGGATTGATACAACAAGACTGAATCTCTGATTAGAGCTTAGATGGACGAACTGGATGACGAAGATCTTCAAATGGGCTACCTGGATCAAATAAGGTGACTAGATGCTGCATCTAAAAAAGCCCACAAAATGAATCAAGGGCAGCTATGCACAAGAGCTCATTGAACAAATCAAGAATTGCACAGGAGAATGCTTGAAGAATGGAAGATTGGAATAGTATATTTCCTTACTACAAGAATCTAAATGAAATTCCCCAAAATGAAGTTTAGGTGCCTCGAAGGTGCAAAGTTGTACAAATTGATCTTGCAATGGAATCTTATGAGTCTATAATCATTCCAAGACTAGGCATAAGAAATTCAGAAAACAAGAGAAAACAAGACTAGCCATCTCTAAGTCTCTCCAATTTGGACCCAAGTTTACATCTGATAGATCAATAGAAAAAAGTTGGTGTTACAAGTGTAACAAACAACCATAGTATATCTGTTCCTGAAACTGTATATGTGTACATTGGCTCTCAAGGGAAGCAAGAGCTGAATATCGATGAGAAACTCAAATACAAGCAGCTGCCCATGGTGTCAACAGAGGCCCTATGAATATTACCCTTAGTTATGCATAGGATTGCATATATGCCATCTTTTCCACTCCATACAAAACTTGGGCTCTGATCTTGCTATCCATGCTCAAGTGGTATTTCATCAAGGTTCCGCACCAAATCTCTCTGTAAAAATGATTTTAAAGGCACTCTTTGCAATCCTAGAGAGTCAGAAATCAGAATAATATCTTCGGCACCTGTATGGCTAACTCCTCATCCATATAAAGATCAAGAGAGTGGGTGAAAGTGCACATCTTTTTTTCACTCCAATCGTGCTAATGGATAATCTGACAACTCATTACAGCATCAACTTGTTGCCTTGACACTGACTCATACAGTACACAGATTCCCCACTCCAAACCTATCAGCACCACAAGAGCCTTTAGTCACTACATGAGCTGAGCAAGTCAAGGGCCTTCCAGAAATCCAGAATGCAACAATAGATTCTCTTATTATAAGTTCTTCCATCCTCGATAAGAGCTCAAAGGGTCAGGTCAGTAATAAGTATGTGAGCCAATGTGATCAAACCCTTTCAAAAACCTGTTCATCTTGCTGAGGGACAACCATTTCTCTCTGCTCATACACTCAATTCTCATTCTAGGTTCACCCTAAATAGTTAGGCAAAGAAATACTCAATCATGATTGTGATTGCTAGGCATCGTGGAACCTCCAGCCTTGAAGATAGGTATGTTACATTCAGCAATGCTATTGAGAGGGGGTTGTCTAGGATAGAATGTCATAGAGTGCCTTCACATATTCATGTCAAGCCTTAAGTAAAGTTAGTTAGTGGTTGGCTTTCCCTCATTAAACAGTTTTATGCTCTTTCATTATCCTGTCCTAGGAACAACTTTGCATAATGTCTTCCTCTTCTGCATATGTAACTTTGCATCTTTCCCTACCTTTGTTAGGTTTGCATTTCTTCCTCCACATTGTCTTTTACAGTATAAATGCACTTTTCGACTGCCTCCTGACCTTTCTTTAGATCTATTTTTGTACATTGGTCCATAATATCTATTGAGAGATTACAGTTGAAATGTTGTCTCATCTTAGAGAAGAGAAAAACAAAATCATATAAATATAAATAAATTAGTGAAAACTTGTAAGGTACATTGGCTATCCCTCAAGATTTGTCATGTTTTCCCAGAACTTTTCTGATTAAATCATTACCTTTTGTTAGAAAGTTGAGTGAAAAGTTTTTTACCCCACTCATTCAACTAGTAAGCTAGCCCATACCACAGGTACACTCAGAAAAGGAATAACAGCCTTACTAGCATCCACACTTACTCTCACTTACAGGGATCTTAAGGATATTCACCTTTCTCTATCTTCCCACTTAGGATATATGGTCCTAGCTTTGGGTACTGGAATGATCCAAGAATGGTTCATCTAATTCTGAATAGTTTATATTTCAGAATTTCAATCCAATTTTATGGTTGGGCCCTTCCTAGCAGGACTGATTTTGGTTATAAAGAACGAAAGAACTTTATCAAAAGGCTTAGTATGGAAGGAGCCTGATAGCTGAGGGTGCCTGATGAATGCAGCAACAAGGCACCCAGTAGGGTTACAGTGACAAACAAGAGAGAAAAAAGAGAAGCAATAAGGACAGGCAAGCATCAGTTGCAGAACTAGACACAACAAAACAAGAGGCAAGGAGCATAGGAATCATCAAAGTAGCCAAATACATGCAGTGAGGCCTATATTGACAATCCAGTGAAAAAAGAGCAGCAATAGCAGCGGCCAAACATCAGTTACAGCATTGAACACAATACAATGAGACGGAAGGGACATAGGAATCAGCAAAGCAGGCAAATACAAGCAGGTGTGTCAATCGAACAGTAAGTGAGACTCCAGGAAATTTGTGAAACCTTTGTGGAAATTTCAATATGGGAATCATGATTCCTCTTTCATACATCTATATTTTCTTCATCCTGTCAGTCCCTTATTGTTGTCCTTGGTGGAAATTCAGAATCCTATGTGGCTAGTTTGACATTATCAATTTGAAACTTTGGTGGATCTGGAAATTCCCAGACCTTGTAATCTGGAAATATCTGGATTCTGGATTTCATCATGTTGTGTGAATCTATTTTATGCTTAGTGTGAGAAACATCTTCCAACTTAATCGAGAAGACAAATCAAAGTGGCTACAACTTACAAAGTCATACTTCTCCTTCTCCTTCTCCATACATGAATCATACTAGAGCCTGACAGAAATGATAGCGAAAGTATGAGAATGAGAGAATATACAGATATTTCATGAAAGAAAATCAATGAAAAATAAAAAATGGCTGAATGTCATACAAAAGGAAAACTAGCTACAAGATGGAATATGAAATATTTACTGAAAGATAAAAATAGGCAACGGAATAGGCTGACTGGTAGAGTGCCAGAACATGAAATTGGATGGATTCAAAAGAAAAAAGCCAGTTCCAACACAAACACTCACTGAGTGAAATAAAACTCTATGACTGACTGGCATGACTTAACTCATCTATGAACGTTTCTTAATCTTTGACATCAATAGAAGCTCACAGAAGCTACTGTAAGCTCCTATTAACTACACTATTGGCATCAATCTCTCCATGCTTTTCTTTACCGTATCCAAATTCAATGTCAGTCTCATTTTTCTAGCACCTTGGGAACTTCATAAACTAACACGTTCTCTAATTTGTAGCATTTCAACCCAATATTGAAAACACAACATATGTCCTTTCAGAATCTATGTTTTCACTTTGCGAAGCCAATTCTAAGAATCCGATCATTCTTGTGTCCAAGACACTTTGCAAACTGATACTTCCTCATCTGTCTGGAAGAGTAGGGATCACAATGAGATGACTAATGGCACAAATGTTGGACACAGAAACCACACAACAGAAACTCTACATAATATTGAAATATTACACTATGCAATTACTACCCCACAATGCAATACGTCAATTTATAATGAAAATCTCTTTCATAATCAAGCAAAGGAACCAGCTCAAATGATAAAATAAAGTAGCATACTATGTTAAAAACATAATCTTGAAAAATGGTACATACTGTCCTACTCTGACCTTTATATGTAAATGCCTCTTAAAAGTAAGAGGAAAAGGCATAATATACATGGGCATTAAAAGGTTCTTGGAAATGGTGACATTTATAAAACCATATCTTAACTACAACATATTAGCTATACTGCAAAAAAAACTGGTTGCCTAGCAAATTTGATGATGTAGAAACTGTACTTACCTGTCGATTATTTACGTACTCCAAAAAGGAGGGAACATCACAAAAACGATACTGCAATGAAGTCTCCTTAGTCAAAGTTTTCTGGAAACAAATAATATCTCCATCCTCCAACTGTCATTTGGTCAAGTATGGTTAGTGCAAGTCTTCATCCCAAGGACAGCTGGTAGAAGCACTGAGCAAAACATAGTTTCCATACCTGGCTGGCTTTAAACGTGGCATTCTTATCAACAATTTCACACATAACAGATGGTTCAAACTTGATTTCCTGTGAGCACGTGCATCGAAGATATGTAAGGAAAATGACTTCTCTTTAAAAAAGCATATCCTCATAACAAATTTTTCTCACCTACCTCAAATAGTTGTAGATCTTGTGTTGGTTCAAATCCGGCCATTGCATTCAGCTCCTCCATGACATCGAATGGCTTACAACTCGCTTTAACAAAAGTCTTTCCCAGATAGCTAAACAAACAGAAAAAGAGAGCAATTTTAGAGCAGAATCTGACAAAGAAAACTAGTAGTATTAGAGATCCAGTAACCTCTTGAAAACAAATAAATATTTCAAAAAAAGAGATTTTTTTTTGCAAACATGTTCTCAAAAGCTAGCAAGGAAATTCTATAGCGATTACAGGTCCATATCACACCACAATCTCTATGATTTCATATGGAGATCAAAGAGTCAAAGACACAAGTATATGACAACAGACAGTTCACAATAAATCCATCAAGAGAAGTCAAATTTATCACCAACTGTTTTAAGTGGCAGTCACAAATCGATTTCACCCTGAATTTATAAGTTCTCGATGAAAAAAAAGGTCACTGAATAATATAATAGGTGTGCGATTGTGGACTTCGAGCAGGTAGGGGAACTTCAGCCAATATCTATCACTCCTGCATCCTATATAGTAACTAATGGGCAGTAAAGCTGACTTTTCATTTACGAAATAAAAGATAGATCATTAATGAGAAAAATGCCACTGTTTAGAGACATATGTACTGACAAGTTCGTCTGGACATGCAAAACTCTGACAAGTCACTTTTATTGTGATGTAGGGACTCCAGAAAGATTGCAACCTGTTGTTTTTTTATTAACCTGGAGTTTTATTTTCTTTTTGCATCATTTGGACCTCAAGGAACGAGGAGCACTGTCTGCAATTCTGTTTTCAATGAGATAACTAGCACTGATTATTTCTTTCTGTGTCATTTGATACCCCAAAGTGCAATGTAATAGACACTAGATGTGGGGTCAAGAGGAACACTATGTCTGCCATTCTGTTTTCGATGAAATAACCAGCAGTTTTAAATTCTTTTCATGTCATTTGGCGCCTCAAGCAGAATGTAATCAATGCTAGAGGTGGAATCAACAGAAACACTAGGTCTTCCATTTTCTGTGAGATAAGGGCAAGTAACCATTGTCTCTTCACACAAGGCTTTTTATCATACTCCACAAGGTAATGAAATATGATGATGAATTGGGATTTTTCTTATTAGAAATCAAGAGGCATAAAATGAAGTTTGTCAAACAATAATTAAGCTACAAAACCACACCATTAGAAAACCCTCACAACCTTCTTTGCCTAATCTCTACGTTCCTAGTTTCTACACTGTTCTCTCTGCCCTCTACATTTCTCTGGCCATAACCTGTACCCACTGTATGGAATTTGAATAGACAGAGAATGAAGATATGGATCTCAACACTCAGAAAGATGGTCCAGATCCATGGAAGACACCAAGAAGATATGGATCTCAACACTCAGGAAGATGATCCAGATCCATGGACGACACCAAGAAGATATCATAGAAGATGAAGAAAAAGACAGGATGGAAGCACCTCATGTAGCACTAGAAGGGCACACAATGCACCAAAATGCAGGTTCCATTCAATGTCGAAGAGGGGAAAGATGATCTATTACGCCATTTGATTATGGTCCTTGTACTTTATCAACTTTTATAGCTACTAATTCAACCTCAGTTGAGAGTATTTCATCCTTCCAAAATTGATCAGTAGTTGAACTCCAACACAAGAAGAAGAGGTTGAAGGAGGTGGTCCAACTCCACTCTCACACTCACCTACTTACAAAACCCTAAACTCTCAAGAAGAGCATTAAGAAGAAGATGATGATGAAGATAAATGAAGAAACACTAAAATCCTATGAAACATTAATAATAAGATGTAGAGGAAAACCCTAACTCAAAAATGGTGCACTGCCAAAACCCAAAATGAGCAACCCTGAAATATGCCCTCTTTTCCTCTTTTTATAGAGTAAAGGCACCCATGTAGGGCAATTTCCTTATGCGTCGACCGAGACTCAAAATCTACACCCCTGCCTTCACAATCTATAGCCTTACCATTTGGCTGTGAACCTTTTCTTATTATATTATTGTTTTGATATATATATAGATAGATAGATACACACACACATTTATGTGGCTGTCCCTTTTCCCTCCTTTTCTCTATTTTCTACCTTTCAACCCACCACATCACCCAGCCTCATGGACAACAACTTCACCACCCTTGTCATCGACAGATAACGGCCATTATCTCCCACCATCGCAGGTGCTTCCTTCGCTTTGGGGACCTCTCCATTCTGGATCGACCTATGTTAGAGATCTTTCGAAGACAAATTACAACATCTGACTTGAGAATCTTGTACCGATATCAAGATTCTTTAGTCCCTTTCCATCTTATTTACTTCTTTTTTACTAAACATTTATTTTGGTGTGTTGTTCTCAAAGACGAGAGAACACTTAAGATGTAATCTCTTGTTTGATCTTATTTTGGCCTCTTAAAAGACATTAATATATCTTTCTTCATCTTTCTTCCTTTCTTTAGCATCTCCCTCCCAGGACTGTTCAATCAAGACCTATACAAGCAGGGTTTCAATTAAAATATTCCAATGGGTTCGGCGGCTCTCTATTCAGTGCTATGCATGGTTCTTTGGTAACTTCTAGTTTGATTAGAGAAACTACTGAGAATGAGTCTGCTAATGCAGGTTACAAGTTCGGTCAAGAGGAAGAAACCCACGACATCGTAGCTGCTCACGGTTATTTCAGCCATTTGATCTTCCAATACGCTAGCTTCAACAACTCTCGTTCTCTACACTTCTTCTTAGCTGCTTGGCCCGTAGTTGGCATCTGGTTCACCGCTTTGGATTACATTTGATCGGCTAAAGGTCAACTAAAACAGAAGGTTCTTTCCTCATTTCAGATGTTCAATCTTGGATTAGTGAATGTTGGAGACCTTTTGGAGGCAGGAGTCTCGGTCCTTCTAAGCTCATATCTTTATGTGCTTATTGATGAAGGGTGATACAAAAACTGACTTCACACTTATCTGAAGGGATATCTGCCACCTTCGGGCGTCTTAGTGATTTACATTTATTTTTAGATTGTTGCTCTCATGAAGAGACAACATTTTCTGACAAAATCTTTTATTCTTCCTTTCTCCCTCCTTAGCAATCTATCTATTCCCATTCCTGTCTGTTACAATAGCCACTTAGATGGAGTGGCTGGTTTTATTGAGTGAAACAAGGATGTCCACTCACACCTACTTGCTCTACTTAGCTAAGGCATACAAAATATCCAAGAATCTATGAATCAAAATGGATTAATTATCAACTATTTTGCAATTGGGCATCCAGTATGAGGAGAACAAACAAGAGATTGAGTGTCTACGAATGCACATAACAGCCATTTCACTCACCTCAATTCTTCTTTTTCTGGATCATATAGCTTAAAGAAAAGCAAAATGTCATCTTTCGTCTTATTATACAGAGAGTATAGTGGCCGTGGATCCTACAAAAACAAAGGGTAAGGCAGTTTATAATATCAAATAGATATAAAAAAGAGCAGTAATTAAATCACACAGCATACTTGATTGGGAAGAACCTCCAAAAACAGCTTTAATTCAGCATTGTGAGCTTTGTTTGCAACTTCTTTAAGAAAACAAACCTATTCAATAAAGCACCAGGGATATAAGCTGGAAATTTAAAGGCTGCATTCAGCATGAAAGAAAATAATAGCTAAAATACCGTTTCTTGTTCTTCTTGTTCCGTCAAAGGCCTATTTGGGCGGTATGTTTGATTTTGCCGTTTCGCCCAAAGCCAAAAACGTTGAAATAGAATGGGTATTCCCAGCTCCTTGGCCACTTCTTCCTGTAGTCAAGGTAGGATTAGAATAAGAAATGATGAAACAAATGATCAAAATTTTGGCTGCCTTGTATTACCTTAAACTTGATAAAAGAAGTTTGCTTCTGTATCCGAAAGCTCTGCACTTTGTCATGATCAACCAAGTCAAAAAATATATCTTTGCCAATCTGATTCTTAAGATCTTCATCTCGAGCTACCTATCCAGCATGAAACTAACAAATGTGAGTCACAATGACCTACTACAATTCATGCATTATAAGAACAAGAAGCGAAGTTCAGGGTTCTTATCATAGGTAAAGAGATAGCAAACGAAAGATTTAAAACCATAAGCCTCAATTATTATTCAAAAAACCCAGCAGCACAGCATTGTCAAAAAGAAAGGAGAACACTTATTGTGATTGCAATAGCCAACTAGGTTAAAGAGAACATTGAAAATACACCAAGAAAATGAAAGTAACCAACCTTGATGATTGTATAAAGGTGAGCTTCAGCCTTTTCCTTCCTTTTGCGTTCCTTTTCTTCCTTCTCCTTCTTTAGTCTCGCCTTTTTTCTCAAAGACCAGTACATACAACTGTGAGCCCTCAACTAAAAGGCAAAATCACGTCAAACTTTTCAGGAATAGCTAGAATACCTGCAAGTGTTGCGCAATGTCCTTCTCATCCACATTACAAATGATCTTATCCTTATCACTTTCTCTAATATACACAAGCATGTATGCATTTGAATACTTTGTAAATTTAAATGGTGTATTGTTGAATCCTGGATTTGTTTGTGGTAACTACAAGAAAAACACACAAGATGTGGGACTCCAAAGGTGAACTAAATCAAAGCAGATAATCAAGAGAACTCAGTATTAGATTCATCTACCTCCTCTTCTCCACCATACTGTTCTTCCAGTGCAGTCTTTGCCTTCTCTTTAGTTACTCTTTCATCATCAAATTTAAACCTGCATACCCGGAACTAATTATGATTTGCCAAACAAATCATTATTCCCAATACAATTGAGAAAAGTCCATATGAGTATGATAATTTTGGTCATGCAACTAACAATTGGCAACGGTTCGTTTTGAACTGAACCGAACCACGAAACAATGGCTTAACGGCTTAACGGTTTCAACGGTTCGGTTCAGGTTTATGTTTTTAAAAACGGTTCGGTTTGGTTTCAGCAGTCAGAAACCTCGATTTAAACGGTTTAACGGGTTTTTTTATTTTTATTTAAAAAAATTTAAAACTTTTTAAAATTTTGTTTTTAAACAATCTTTCATTTTTAGACCTTATTCTCACATTTTAGGAACATCTTTAAAATAAAATAAAAAATTTAATTTGAAATATTATAAATTTTAAAAAATTAAAATTTTGACCTATGTTGAAAACCGAAACCGAACCATGAAACCGCGGTTTTTCCGGTTTAATGGTTTAACGGTTTTGTGGTTCGGTTCAGGTTTCAAAAATTTTAAACGGTTCAGTTTGGACCCTCTCAAACCGAACCGTTGCCAATTGTTACATGCAACTTCACGTTGTCATTTATCTGCTTTTTCATTTGAGAAATCCATGCCTTGGGACTGTTATCAATAATCATTATTCTAGTTGCAATTGAGCATCGTCCATATGACTATGAGAATTTTGGTCATGCAACTCAAGGCGTCATTTATCTGTTTTTGCATTTGAGAAATCCAAACCTTGGGACTGTTATCAATAATGCTTATTTAAATTGCATTCTCATTAATGCGACTGTAAGTCTCTATAGAAAACATCTTCCTTCAAATTGCTTGCAAGTATGATTTTTATAATTCATGCAAATGCATGAAATTCAAAGGTGCCAAATTATTTTCTAGATCTAAATAATTCACAAAGATAGCCTTGCTAATTATCTCTACATGTTAAGTGAAACTAGCAAAACTTTTGTTAACAAGTATGAGAATAGAGAATCTCTTATACAGCAGGTGAGTATAGTTTCTCAACACGAAAAAGCTGAAAGTTTTATATAACCAGGCTTTAAAAAAAATACCAGAATTGACAAGTGGCCTAATTCTGATTGTTGTACATAAGCAATGTATACAAGTACTACAGTTATAGAAAGAAATAAAGTTTCTATTGTCTTTAAAGAGGCCAAAACTGCCTACAACCCACAACTATTACAATTATGATATCAAATGATATCTCATCAAATTTCTGTGAGATGAACTACAAACTAAAAAATAATCTAGTAAGTAAACAAAAAAGCTAAGTGCATAGTAGGCACTGAACAAGTATTATTGCTATAATATCTCAGCCAACTCTTGGGAGGAGGGGGGACATGAGAAATGAACCACAGCAGGAAGTACCCCGCAAATCATTTCTAGCAAGAGACTAATCAAAGATAAGGCAGCAATGACTGTTCCAGATATATCCAAAAGTAATACTAGAAACTGTACAGAAGATAAAATATCTAAGGTGATCATCTGTCTTCTTAGAAGGAAACATATCCAAAGTGCTTTGGACTATCCTAATCTGAAATACCAGGTCAGATAAAGCCCCCTTCATAAAATAAATGTGCAATGTAACTAGAAAACTGTTCCCCAAGAGATATAACCAGTGCACAAGCAGCATGTGATAGATATTGCCTAACAGCACACCAAAAAATATATGCATACAAACACATCCGAAAGGCAGTGTATCAGTGACTCTAACACACGATCCTCACACATGTTACATGTATCATCATGGCCTAGTCATCCTACAAGTTTTATACATCTTGGGAAAGGGAAATTGAGGATTACGAAATGCCACATGTTCAATACAGGATGTGCAATAAGATTTCTACATGTTAAAGCACGTATAACTCTGAAGTTCAGACATGACATGGAGACAGTTCAAATGATCATATGTGTAAGGTTAATATTAATTTATTAGGATGGAATAAAATGATACCATTGATCTGAAAGTGTTGGCCTAATAAACGCATAATAGTGACCACCATGTACTCCCCCACTATGAACCAGCACACTAGGAAAGACAAAGAACATTAACTTGGTTAATGGCTTTACAGACAAAATATACAGCATACACCATTTACATGCAAGCACATGTGTTCATATATATTATGTATGTAAAGTATATGCACGGCTATCTAGGGAAATTGCAAGTCAAAATTCTTTCTTTAGCAATGATGCATGCACATATTCACACAACAAAATCAGGTTGCATGAAGATTGTGCAGAATCCATCACTAACCTATGAAGCGTATATAAATTCCGTACACTTCTATCTGCGTCAGGTGAAAGATACCGACCATTTTCTCTGTCCAGATCAAGTTGAAGAGGAAATTCATACCGGTCATTGATCTGAAACCAGAAAAAAATAGAACTCATCTTGCTTTGGTTGGATTCCTCTGATGGTCAAGACTATCTGGATATTGTTATGCAGATACTTACCTTGACCATAATATCCCGTGTAAAGTCATATTCAAATCTCTTCAGCTGAAGTTGGAGAACTGGTGGAAAATCAATGAAAAGAACACCCTTCCGAGCATCCTGTTTCCACAAAGAAGGAGCTCTTAGAATGGATTGTCCAGTCAATTTTAAAAATAATACAAAGTGCGCAACAATGAAATTACAACCTGCAAGCCATAGTGCTCAGCATGGTACTTGTTATCACCCTCCAAATTTTCCACCTCCACGTACTTATTAAATGACTCATATACATCCTTACAACCTTTGACATCAAGCTGTAAATCTGACAACCATAATTTCAAATCCATAAATCTGGATGCTGATCTGAGAACATATCAACATATCTTGGGAGACATTTTATCAATAAATTACCATAAAATGACTCCTTTCGAGTGGACTTGTAATCTACATTGATACATTCAATGTAGTTCATATGATGACCTTCAAACAGCTGTTGAATTGTTCCCTCCACAACTGTACCCTGCACATGAGAAGTATCAGGTGGAGAATTCTCACATATGTTTCATACTATATACCAAGTGTGCAGTCAACAATTTACTTTCATTTTATCTTCCAGCTTCTCGCATAGAACCCGATTTAGTTCTTGCACATCATGTTGCATGAATGAATCATATGTATCCCAACCAAAAGACTTTGTCAAATCTTTGGTAGATGCACTACTTTCAGAGTACTGGATCTTGTAAAAGAGGCTTTGAAGAGCAAGGGGAATGCTATTAGAAGGAACATCATTCTCTGTAGTAGGCATATGATATACTGCCTGCACAATATGTAAATGGCATGAGGAAACTCCACTCCTTGGGAGACTCGAAACTATATCAAACATTGTCCCGATGAATTTATAATACCTTCCGAAAATAAGAAATGTGATACAGTGTCTGTAGAAGTGAATTCATGTAGCATGTGGCACCTTGGTTCTTTAATCCAATGAATCCTGTCTCTTTCTTCGAATCATAAGCCCAATAATCAACAGATTTTCTAACATTGACATCTGCTACCAGAATAAGCGTATCATTGGCTACATATCCCTTGGTGGGATCATATACATCTTGAAGAGGCATAAATGATGTGAATCCCCAATCATTCTCTCGAGCATTGAATTGATGTTGGGTATCTGAACATAAGGGAGTACACCTTGAAGTTTATGTCAACCAACGAAAAATAATCTCCACTATTATTATTGCATACAGCACTAAATGAACACACATCATTAGCTCACCTTTTTTCACTGTCAATTTTGAATCAAATTGATTGAGAATTGACAAACTAAAATGGGCATATCTTATCCAACCATATGGAAGAGAAGTTGCATCTGCTACATCAAGATAAATTGACAAATAGTCGACATTATTCCCCTTTGGAAATAACAGAACCCGCCTGCATAGAAAATAAAAGTTGAAGGTCTGTTAATGTAAAGAAACAAGAAAGGAAGATAACACGACTGTGTAGAACAAAAAAGTAATCCATTCGGAAAACTATCCATTTATTGCATGAATCAAATGTCACTTGCACGTTTTTTTCACACATCAGAATCCAAATGCTCAAGATGTTTACACCATTACTTACATCAATAATATTGATAGACTATATGTTTGTACTTCATGGAATGTCTAACGAGGAAAACTATTGTACAATGCATTCAGAACATGATCACTGCATTTTCTTTTACACAGATGTTCAACCCATAGTTTGTACGTTCTCAACTGAATATATCAGTAAATAGTAAATAATTTGCACTAATATTGTTACCATTTGTAATCGCCAACTGTAAATACATCTGAATAATGTTTCCTGACATTAAGTTTGGAAAAGTTCTCGATATTCCATGTGAATTTGCCTGAAAATGGATCTTCTGATTGTTGATTTTCCACACTTGGCACAGCATCACTCTCACTCTGTCCTTGTCCTACTGAAGGCCATAACATGACAATCAGATACAAATTTATTTTAAATCAAAAAATATAAAATGCTTAATCTTCTAAATGCTACCTCTTGTGTTAGTTCTACACAGCCAGAGTTATACACTTTTTGTGTGTTTCTCTCTTCTGATGCATGCTTTTCCAACTTGTTAACTATATAGGGATCTATAAATTCTATGTATTTAGCACCACTTCTCTCTCTCTAAATAAATACAATCTCTTGTGCTGGTTTTACAAATTTGGGGTTATACATAAAGATCTCAATTTGTCACACACGATTCATGGAGGAATGAGCAACTTGCCTATCCTCAGACGTGCGAACCATATTTTGTAGCCTTTCCACATAATGTACCTGATCTTCCTTCAATGGGTGCACATAGTCAAGTCGGCATGCATATCATGCTTGTACACTCATTTCATATAGCATCATCATGAGCTTCTAATACTATAAATCATCAGATTTCTATATTAGATAATTAGGTTCTTCTTTCATGTACTCTTTTGTCCTTTGTTTAGATGAATTGTCTCATAGGCCAATTTTGGCCTCTACTAAAGGTCTTTTTTAGACTTTGATCTAACATCGGTATGTATCATATTATGATTGTGACTTGGGTTTCAAGGGTAGTGCTGATGTTAGCATGACATTTCATTTCCTCTCTCTTTGATGCTTTTCTCATGTTAGCGCTCTTTGTCTCTCTCTGGATCATGGAATCATCATGCAAACATGAAGATATACAAGGTATGCAATGAAAACCTAGTAGGGGACAAATATTACTTACTTATCGCATGCTCAACATATAAGGCAATTTGCGAGACATATGATGACTATTTCCACCAAGAAGTGTACATACATGCGTACATTATTTTCACATTGAGAGTTTTTACTACAGAGTAGTATATCCCCTCCTTTGGGAGCAGTCACATACAAGATGATATGTTGATTTGGTTCCATAGGTCAAAATTGAGCTCATCATGGATAATAAAATATCTATTCTCTCTCTCTCTCTCTCTCTCTCTCTCTCTCTCTCTCTCTCTCTCTCTCTCTCTCTCTCTCTCTCTCTCTCTCTCTCTCTCTCTCTGTGCATATATATAGCAACTTGAGCTCTCTACTCTTCTTTGCATATATATAGCAACTTGAGCTCTCTATTCTTCTTTGCATATGTAATCTCTTGTTTGGCCTTATAGGCCATTTTGGCCTCTTAAAAGACGTTAGAATATCTTTCTTTCTGTGCTACAAGTTAGCTATATATGGATCCATATCTTTTCTTCAATTTTTGACACAATCAGCTGCCATACCAAGTATCCAAATCATCTCTCTTCATAAGTCAACAAGTTCTCTCTGCATTAAATGCTATCACTTGCATTGATTCTACACAACTGGATTTTCACATCTTAAGTGTCAATCTCTTACCTGTGTTTCCAACATGTTAGCAAACGTGTATTCTCTCTTTTTAAACACTATCTTATACATATTTAGTATCTCTCTGTCAAATGACATGTGTTACATAATAGCTACATATAGATCTAGATAATCTATCTCTATATCTATAGATGTTCTCTATATATAAATATTATCTCATGTGTTAGTCCTACTCAATTGGGGTTCTACACATTGTGTTTATATGTCTCACACAAATGTTTTTCAAACAAAATTAAAATATTGACCAAATCTGTGAGGTGGAAATAGCATGTTTTGCGTTAATCCTGCTCAATTGGGGTTTAACATATTGTGTCTATCTCTCTCTCTCACAGATGCTTTTCTAACAAAATGATAACTTGAGCAAATGTGTCCGGGGGAATTACTAGGCCTTGTGACAGTTCTGCCCAGTCTGGGTTCTACATCTTCTGGATATCACTCTCACACATTTTTCCAAGAAAATGAACTATTAACCGACTCTGATTTCGGTTTTTTAGGGGATACTATATCTTATATTAGTTCTATGAATTGGGGGCTCAACATCTTCATTTTCAACATGATATCTGTATGTATGTATATATATATATATAGAGAGAGAGAGAGAGACTATGCCATCTCTATATATACACACAATTTCTTGTGTTGTTACAACAAAAAATAAAATTGACCAACGAAAATTATGTGAGAATACCTTCCATCGGTTCAGCATCATTTACATCTGTAGCACGCGGAGCAACTAGCATCTCAGAATCAATCTGTAATGAAACAATGAGAACATGAGTGAGAGATCTGCAAAAGAAAGAAACAAAGATCAGAAAAATGTGACAAATCATAGACTCACATCGAGAGGGGGTGTAATTGTGGTAGCCATCAGAGAAGTCTCTGAGATGAAGAAGTGAAGCTAGGGATAGGGATAGTTTTATTGTTAGGATTAGGGTTTCGATTGCGAAAGGATCATTAACAGCTATGCCTTTCTTATTCAGGATGGAATAGGATTAGGGCTACTTCTCTGAGGTCCAGTGATTCCTGTGATTACGGCGGTGGTGGTGTTTCTTTCAATCATTTCTGGGGATTGGTTCAGTGGGAGGAGGGGCTGAAGAGCGAGAGCGATGGAGATGGCGATGGCGATGGCGAAGACCAGAAGCAGAAGCAGAAGCCGTTTTCGCTGTCTTGCAAAACGTGATAACGAAAACAGGAAAACCAAAAGATTAATGAACTAAATTAATTAAGTACATGATTAGTTAATTAAGTAAGTAATCTGGCTAATTAAAGGAGTGCAAATTAAACAGCCTCTCCTTTTTATGCATTTTTTCCCCCTGAATCTTTCATTAATTGGTCAACTAATCCATTATTAGTTGTTGATTATTTTCTCATTCCTCGGGGTAGGATTCGGTCTCCTCCATTGCGTGGGGCCTTCTGACCCAAATCCTCTATAATCTCCGTCATAATGGATTGCACGTAGTGTTATGTGACATGTCACGGTGGGACACTGGGACCCATACCACACCACCCACAACCCAGCTTGCGTGCTTGCTTATATGAGTTATGGCTTTCTCGTACGAGCCTTTGCATTGTATTAATTACCCCATCTCTATAATGTGGCAAATGGCATCATTGGAAAGTTGGACTTCAGACATCATCTCGAGATGTTGAATCGAACATGCCATGCATGGTTATTGAGAGCTCCTGGTAATTCAACCGCAAGAATCATTGATGCAACAACAACAACAACAAAAAGGTGCGTCAGCCAAAGAAGCAACAAACTCTTCGTGATGTGGTCCCCCTCAAAGAAGAAATGAAAATGTTTTTATGCATAATTGCACCCCCATAGAGGAGAATACCAATCGATTGCTTACACTAGAAAGCCGGCAATTTTTGGGAATAATCGACATTCCCGCACTTTTATCATTAGGCATTGTTGATGTGGCTCAAGACTCAATCCATGTTTCAACTAGAAATTTGGTTAAGCCGCTAATGAGATATACATTATCGTAGAGGTTGATGTTTCAGATGCATGGCTCTTGCTAAAATTGGAAATTGTTGATTCTCGGCTAGTCTACTATGTTGATCATGGCCACTTGTTGCCCCACTTCCCTTGTTGGGAGCAAGAGTGGAACATAGGTTCAGGTTTTCCACAATATCGGTAGAGAATTCTTATCCAAATAATGTTGTCAATGGGTATACATGAGCCAATATATGGGGTGAGTTCTCAAACATAACTAGCCCTACACCTTCATAGGGTACTGTAGACATATGCCACATTTCCCCACCAATTCACTAATGGTGATGAGCCAACATTTTTGTTGCCCGACAAAGGTTTCGATGTCGTGGTGATGCGTGTGCGTATGGTACTCAAGTGGGTTCATGGGGAACCTCAGAGAAGCAACTCCCCTCATGGGTTTCCCTTGTGTGATTGCCTTTTTCAATAATTAGCCCTTCTGCAAAAATAGGCTCAGGGAACTTTAAGTCAAAAAGAGCTAGATAAAGTCCACAAAAGTTGAGACTAGAATTGAGGAAATCCTTCTCCCTTCGTTGGCATTGTGATTCAACCTCACTCCCCACACCACCGTAGCTCTCAAATGGTTGGTACTAGATTATGGCTAAGTGCACTTATCTATTACAATAAGACCTAAAACTCTAGTTTTACTAGAAAAATCCCTTTACAAAATAGGGTTACATCATGAGTACAATATAATCACGATAATGATTGTGAGGAGTTTTTGCAATGGTGGATGCAAGAAATAACCACAAAGAAATGGTTACAAGGAAATGAGAGGTAAACTAGAAAGTGCGATTCTTAGTTTTGGTGGCCTGAGCTCACAAACAACAATCATCCCACCTTTTGTTGCCATAGCTTCCATGCCCTCTCTCCTCCCATTCTTCAATATTTCCCTTTTTCCATCCTTCGTCTAATTCTCAAGCAAGAAGAAATTCAAGAAAATATCCCTAGTCAATAAGAAGAAAGAGGTGGCCCACTATTTACTCTTGCACTGCACACAAGAAACGCTAAACTCAAGAAAGAAGAAAAGAAGAAGGAGCCGCAACAAGCTTTCACAAAACGCACTAAAATCCCAATACCTTGCCGAACCAAAATGAGCCCTCCTTTTCCTTTTTTAAACTGAGAGAGGCACCTATCAACCAATCACATTTAAACCTCATCTATGCCTTTTTCATCAAAAAAAATTAACGAATTAATACCTTATCCACATGCTTGAATATTGCCCCCTTTTTTCCCACAATATATAACCTTCAACATTTGGCTATAAACCTTTACTTATTAAATAGTGTTTTCATATGTACATATTCACATTTTTGTGGTTGTCCGCTTTCCCCCTTATTCTCTATTTTCTACTTTTGGACACGCCACATCACGACATTCGCCCACACCTTTCTTGGCACATATTGGGGGATGTGGGGTTTGGTGTGGGTGGATGTTGTGATGTGGTGGCCCGACGGGCCTAAATGTAGAAAATAGAAAATAAGGGGAAAGTGGAGAACTACTAAAATTTACATATGGAGATATGAAATATTAATATAAGTATTCAAATGGGGGACAAATGGTTAAGGCTATAGATTACAATAAAAATGATATAGAATTTAATTTATATATTAACATTAATATAAGTACTTATTCAAATGGTTAAGGCTATATATATTGTGGGAAAATATTATAGAGTTCGAGTCTTGGTTGGCACACAATCGGGTTATTAATATTTTCAACGAAAAACCATCGTAGATATTGTTCTCTTAATCATGTGATTATTTTGTAATTGATATGTAAATCCTATTTCGTAAACGGAATTTCTCTTGTGAAAACTAAAGTTTGGGTTTTAATCTAGGTCTTGTTGAATTAGTGTATGTAGTCCTAATCTCATGTTAATTGGTTGAGTGTAATCGAGGTGAGACTGAGGGTTGTCGAATCAACACCAAAGAAAGGTGAAAATATAACTCAACTCTGGGTTTTCCTCGACTTGCGTCTAAGCTTTCCTTGATTTGAGTCTAAGCTTTCCTCAAGTTTAGACTTTCCTCGACTCGAATCAAATCCTTGATCTTGGCAACACTACTTCACAAGAGGAGAAATTACACAAGAAAACCATTGAAGGGGATTAAAAGTCTTCTCCCACAACATCATGCTCTCCCTAGTTCATGTCCCCCATGGTCATGCTCGAGTAGCGCATGCATGCACATTTACTCTACAACGCCAATAAAGGTAATGTTGATCAAATTATTAAAAAACTTAGTACCAAAAGGTATATTAAATAGAGAGAGAAAGAGAGTCGAGTGGTGATTAAACATGTCCTACTGCCCATGTAGTGGTGACACCGCTCAAACAATACCATTGTAGAATTTTTACACTCAATATTATTCAAATTTGATATTGTGGTGTGCATATGTTCCTTTGTGCCACCCTTTTAGCACACCGTTTTTAGTTAAGCCAACCCAAATGGGTACCTTTGTATGAACTATAAATTGAGTAAGAAGTAAGAAGCTAACTAGGCTAGTTTTGATCTCTTATGTGCATTTCACATATTGGTGGAGATGCGAGGTACCAGTCCCCCACATCCAAGCATCCACCTCTTCCCCCTCATCTTAGGTTGCCCACTAACTTCTTGTCCAATGAGTTTCCCCGATCCCCCTTTGACACGATAGCCCTCCTATCCCCCACCTCAACCAAGACCAGGTGGCCCTTAGTCCACATGAGCGATTGATCTCTATCCGCCTATAGCCCTCACGTTCTTGAACTATGATTATGGTTATGCTCATAAGTCGAGGTGGCCCTCAATCCACATGAGCGATTGATCTCTTTCCGCCTATAGCTCTCCTGTCCCCCACCTCATCCAAGTCCAAGTGGCTCTCAGTCCACAAGAGCGATTGATCTTTATCTGTCAATTGCTAGCTTGTTTTTCGTCACTAGCCCCGTCCAACTATCTGGGTTGACAGTTCCGCGGGGATGTCCTCGACGCCATTGCAGCTCAACTCAGTGTCCAACAGATGTTTACGTCCCCATACCATCCTCAGACAAATGACTGCACCAAACGCCTCAACAAGACCCTCAAGAAGGATATTGCCGCTTACATTGATTCATGCCACAAAACCTGGGATCAAATCTTGCCTTTCATCACCCACACCTACAATACATCCGTATAGGTGTCAACATGGATTAATCCTCTTTCGAGCACTCTATTGGCGTAACCCTCACCCCCCACCAGAATCGTCCATTGATGTCTATTCAAAACCTACCAACATGGATAATGCCACTTGGGAGCTCTATCTCCAACATATGCTCCCCCTCATTCGACAAGCCACTACTCATGTTCCTGCTCCTCAATGTCTTGTTTCTCTCAGCGGGGAAGTGTGGTGTGCATGTGTTCCTTTGTGGCACCCTTTTAGCACACCCTTTTTAGCTAAGCCAACCCAAATGGGTATCTTTGTATAAACTATAAATTTAGTAAGAAGTAAGAAGCTAACTAGGGGTTTTGATCTCTTGCGTGCATTTCACAATATAATTATGTATTTTTTCTGGAGAGAGAGAGAGAGAGAGAGAGAGATTACATTAGGGTAGATTTTTTACTGTTGATGAGGAGAAGAATTTTGACGTATGGGACCGAATAAACATATCATATTGTATGTGTTTTCTCCTAAGAAGGGGAGGCAACTACTCTATATTAAAAGCTCTACTTATGAGCATAACCATAATCATAGTTCAAGAACTTTAGGCTTATGTGTGGGCTAAATAATGAGGAATGAAGGGTAAAGATTGAGTTATTATCAATCCTAGGGTTCGTGATAACTTTACAGAGTTTCATTACTTTACCACCAATAATAAAGAAATCAAGTGTGAAATAGACAAGGGCCTAGGCCCAAGGTTTGGGCTTATATAAGAAGACTAGCTACCTTCCTAAAGGGAATCAATACCTTATTTTGTTGAGAGATCAAGCTCAACTTAGTTTAGTTAGTTAGTCAACCATGTAACTTCGTAGTTACCTAGATAGAATCTAGTTAGAAGTGTTGACTATAACGCCTTAAATAGGACCTTGTACTTAAGTAGGATATTCTAGATCCTCCACGCCCAAGGTCATTCAATATAGGACTTACACGGTTGTACCTATATTCTACTCACACATGTGCACCTTTGCACATGAGATGTATATATACCTCATTGAGGGTATTTTTGATGATAATGATGCTAATTTAATATAATTACTCATCCCCCATCTTGTCATTGTTCATAAGTGTATCTTCCTCTCTCTTTTCCTCTCACACACATATCACTTAATTTTCCGCTTAGCTTAATCACATAATTAGGTGCTAATTAACCCGCAGTTAATTACCTAATTCTTAACATGGTATCAAAGCATGTGGTTTAGAAAATCCACTAAGCCCAATCGACTCTGTGATTGTGTGTTTGAGACGCCGACAACAAAATTCGGCTATCCGCTACCATAGTGCCGCTACGTAGCACGAGTACTTGATCGATGGAAGAAAAGCGAAAAAGGAAGACACTACATCAAAATGAACACACAAATGGGTAGCTCACTCCCTAGTGAAAAGCTAGACCGAAGCAATTATTCATCTTGGGAGTACAAGATGACCCAATACCTCGTCAGCCAAGGGTATTGGAGCTACATCAACGACACTCAAGAAAATCGGCCCAACCCAAAGAACGCCGACTACTCAACATGGGAGCAAGCGGCAAGTCGAGTCATGTATTTCTTGGCAATATGTGTATTCGACCACATGCTTAGCCACATTTGAGACGCCAAGCCGCCCAAAGAGGCGTGGGAGAACTTAAAGAAAATGTTTGCCGCCAACACGACTGCCCGAAAGCTTCAACTCCAACAAGAGTTGAACAACATTCGGCAAAAAGACATGTCCATGTCAGATTTCACTGCCAAGATCAAGAGCATTTGCAACTCGCTTGGCTCCATCAAAATAAATGTTGACAAAGACGAGATGGTTCAAGTATGCTTGGGTGGCCTTGCACAACGATTCGACTCGTTGATGACGACAATCTTGGGGAGGGAAAACCCTCCTTCGTTCTTTGACCTTCAATCAATGCTAATGGTTGAAGAGAACCACGTCCAAACCAAAACCAAGACATCAGAAGGACAAATGTTCTTCTCAAATTCAGATGGTGGCCAAGGACGAGGTCGATTCGACCCAAACCTTTGACAACAAGACGGAAGGCATCAAGGAACCTTCGGAAGAAGGGGGAGCTTCCATGGCAAAAAAGATCGGCAAAAGTGGCCCATTGCTTGCAACTATTGCGGCAAAATCGGCCACCGCGAAGAGGAGTGTCAGAAAAAGAGAAGCGAGTCGGCTTCGACAAGCCGACAACTCACAAACTATGCCAACAACTCTGAATATGATGACTATGATGGTCTATTCATGATGAGACATAAAGTGAAATGTATGTCGGTCCCCAACTCCACAAGCACCTCCAACTCGGAAGACGTGTGGTTCGTCAACTCCGGCGCTTCGCATCATATGACGTCACACCAAGAATGGGTTCGTGACATAAGAACGCCGGACCGACCCGGCTTCATAGAGACAGGAGACGACACCACACATCCCATTCGACACATCGACAATGTCCCATTCGGGAAAGAAGGCGAGCAAACTTGCATCTAGAATGTATTGCACGTGCCCACAATAACGAAGAATTTGGTCTCAGTTGGCCAAATCGTGGAGCAAGGCATGCAAGTCCGCTTCAACAACGAAGGTTGTTTCATCGAGAAAGATGGCCGACTCATAGCCAAGGGACGGAGAGACGGTCGCATGTTCATCCTCGATTCAAACGAGGTGAAATCGGCCATGTATGTTAAAGGTCTCAAAACCGAGACAAGCATCGAGTTGTAACACAAGAGAATCGGCCACATAAACCTCCAACGGTTGCGAGCTATGCAAACAAAGGGAGTCGTCATCGGACATCCAACATTTGAGTCGACCGAATATGTGAAGCGTGTCAACTCGGCAAACAACATTGACTCTCATTCCTGAAGGAGAGCTATGCAAGCAAAGGCCTCCTCGACATCATACACTCGGATGTATGGGGATCGTCTCAAACACCGACGATCGACAGATGCCGATACTACGTCACCTTCATGGACGACTACTCTCGCTACATGTGGATCTTTCCGATGAAGAAGAAGAGCGAAGTGTTCTCCCACTTCCAAAAGCTCAAATGGCAAGTCGAAAAAGAAATCAGTTAGCACATTTGATGCCTACGATCAGATGGAGGAAAGGATTTCTTCTTCGACTAATTCACCTCCTACCTCCAAAGTGAAGGCATTCAAAGAGAATTCTCATGCCGACACACACCCCAACAAAATGGTGTCGCTGAAAGGAAGAATCGGCAAATACTCGAGGTAGTACGGGCCATGTTACATGAGAAGCACATGTCGAACTTCTATTGGGCCATCTATCTCATGAATCGATGCACCACCAATGGAGTGCATGAACTAACTCCATACGAGCTCCTTGTCGGAAGGAAGCCCCGAGAGCCCTATAGAAGTGGCTCATAACCCACGATGGGTGGAAGTAGTCGGTCTTCACCCACACTCTACAAGCCTTCATCACCGGCTTGAGGGGGAGGAACTTAGATTGCCTCAGAAAGGCCAAAGAAAGCCGAAGGCCGGACAGAAGCACACAAAGTCGACGAAAGCCAAAGCAGATGTCAGACGCCTCACATATGAGCTTGAGGGGGCGTGTTGAGAGATCAAGCTCAACTTAGTTTTGTTAGTTGGTCAACCATGTAACTTCGTAGTTACCTAGATAGAATCTAGTTAGAAGTGTTGACTATAATGCCTTAAATAGGATCTTTGTACTTAAGTAGGATATTCTAGATCCTCCACTCCCAAGGTCATTTAATATAGGACTTACACGGTTGTACCTATATTCTACTCACACATGTGCACCTTTGCACATGAGATGTATATATACCTCATTGAGGGTATTTTTGATGATGATGATGATGCTAATTTAATATAGTTACTCATCCCCCATCTTGTCGTTGTTCATAAGTGTATCTTCCTCTCACACACATACACACACATATCACTTAATCTTCTGCTTAGCTTAATCACATAATTAGGTACTAATTATCCCGTACTTAATTACCTAATTCTTAGCATATTTCATACTTACTTTCAAGACAGTTTGGCAAAGATCTAGCTTTAGACACACATTCTTCCTCTATCAAAGCCAATATACGATGCATGTATGAACTCGGTGGAATGGAATGCTAACGAGGGACTCATATCTATCTGTCACCTTCGCTAAGGGTTGGTTGGGTGGTCTAACACCGTTCTTCCTTATTTTCTCCTTAAGTTTGCTTAAACGTTAACTAAGCTTTATTTAGTTGCTATTCAAGCATGGTTATTCTTTTCTTGTGTTTGCTTGTTCCTTTTTTGTTTATTCCTAGCTCGGGAGCAGTTAATGGAGTGCATCTTTTTTTATCAAGGGGCAAGCAACTTGAGAGCGTTGATATCTTCGTTTCTCTATTCTTTTGTTTTTTTCAATATTCTTCCCTTCTCTCTTGTTATGTATTTGTTTTTTTCTTCCTTTCCATTACATGCATATGATGTTCACCCTATGTAAATATTGTAGTTTGTGTGGATATTTGTATATCCACGTGTCTGTTAATGTAGTGTTTCTATCTCGATATCAACATGGATGAGGGTGTTTGTGACATGCATCATCACCAACAATGTGGTGTGTGTGTGTATGTATATGTATATCGTTACACCCAATGTTGGCTTTGGCCAAGTACACAACAATCACTATGGAAGGAGACCTTGTTTTTGACTAGTCGTTACTACCTTTGTTGCAATGTGGCAAATGGTTGCCTCATCGCCCTTGTAGATAACATGGCAAGGGGCTAGAAACTCGACATCACCAATACCACATTGATAATGCCTTAACATGATGGGAAACTACAAACCCGGCCCAATTTATTTTATTAAATGTCAACACACACACATTTGGCGAAGGACCATAACACTCTAGCTCATATAAACTATAATTGTTGGACTCTATATAAGGGTGTTCTCTCCTTATTCTAGCTAGACTTTGTAGTGACCTAACACATTGTAAATGGAGGTGTGGAGCTATTGAAGAATGTTAAGTACTTATTATAATAGTTGGACTCTGTATAAGGGTGTTCTCTCCTTATTATACATGGAGGTGTGGACTCTTGTCGTATGTGTTGTGGGCCGACTAAACTACACATAGTTTGATAATGGGGTACATGCTGGCCGAGCTCATGTTCGGACAAAAGCCAATCATGCCGGTAGAAAGGACTATCACCTTGTGGATGGCAATAGACTGGGCGAACGAGAAGAATCGGGAGGAGCTATTGGTTGCACGAATTCGACAACTCAAGAGGCTATTGGAGGGCGTGGAGCGAGCAAGGGAGAGGGTGAAGGAGGCATGAATGAAGAACAAGGGACGGTTCAATTGGATGCACCGACTTAGATCGAGGAAGATTGAAGAAGGTGATTGGGTGTTGGTCCATGATAGTAGCCTTGACAACCAACACTGATTGACGCAAAAATTCGCAAGGTGGTTCAAGCCATATATGGTATCAAGTGCCACAAGAGAAGATAGCTTTGTTAGCACTTATGAGCCCTTGAAAAGAGGGGAGGAATAATAGGACGAGATGGGAGGGATTTAAGTAAATCTATAAGAAAAACGGTTGTGAGAACTACTGATGTAACCAATCCTCCTTGAGCTATAAAAGGAGGAGAGGAAAACTATTTAGGGATCAATTGTTTTGGAAGGGAAAGGTGTTGTCTATTTGTGAAGTCATGTTGTCATGTTCTCTAGGTTTTCCGTTCTGGCTATTCGGTTAGTTCGTGCGAGGCCTTTTCTTACGTAAGTAGCCCGTTTGCTCCCGAATAGAGGCTCACCAAAGCATGTTTGTTGAGCTCGGAGCTTTGTTTTCTGGCCTTTAGCCATCTCTTTGTATTTTGTCTGTCTTTAATCAATTACTTGGCATTGTTGTATCTGGGGTGTGGGTGTTCTTTGTACTGGTCTATTCATTTCGTGTGAACAATCGACTCTCTACCTCTTGTGTATGAAAAGGTGTCATCCTTCTCTCCTTTATTCTACGCTTACTGACTCGCATCTAAGATGCCCGTGTACTCATCTTTCAGAATTCAGTGACGAAGCCAGATCAGATACTATTTTGCAAGCTTGTGTGCTCAATAAACGGACTCTGGTAACCAGGCCGGATCGGTCACTGCAAACCTCAGCTGTCACTCATTCTTAAACCCCTTGATCCACAACATCTTAGGTGAACCTGACATGAAAGGGCGGCAAGTGAGTTTCAAGATGAGAGGGGGCGAGCTTACAGAAGCAATGGTGGCCGCCGTGGACCACTTGCAGTTTGATCTTAATTTATACCATTTGCGGTAAGGATCAATGTTATGTGAAACCCACAAAAAATGAACATAACTCTGCTATGTGTAAATGCATTAAACGAAGTAATACACATCACAAGAGAGATCCTAAAAGCTAAATCACAGTAAAACAAACTTCTATCAAAATCAACCTACAAAAATTTCACATGGAGATTGCACAATCCAACCCCAAAAAATCCATGGTAGAGGTAAGAATAAAAGTGAACTACGGAAAATTCCTCAATCAGTTCCAATTTTATTTACATGGAGAAATTGCCATCTAAGAAATTTAAATCAAATTCAATAATAGAGTTTCATGATGACAAGCACAATTCATTGTGTGCCTGACCCATGCCTTGTGTAAAACTGCTTCATTTATTGGTGCCATTTTCAAATGTGTAAGGCCTGATAATAGCCTCTTTAAAAAATAAAGATTTAGGGAAATGCAAATAATTACCAGCCGTCAAGCTGAAAATGCTGTACCTGTAATACTTTTTGGGCTTCAACCTGGAGTTCTTGTTCAATGCTTCCCAAACAACACTTTTGTCAAACCCAAAAAGTCAATATTCTGTTGCTAAAAGAGTTCCCAGCAACAAACATAATTTGTTTCCACTAATGGAAAACAAAACGCACAAACTGAAAATTGAACAGTGTCAAAAGAATAACTCATGCAACTGAAAACAGTGCCCTTCTAACATAATATGACCAGTGATAGTTTGATTTTAATTCAGTTCAGCACCTTTGAGTTCCGTAATCAGGTAATTTTACTTTGCTCCCCATAAATGCCATTTATAAAGCCACGAACATGAGAGAATAATATCACCAGCCTGTCGTAATATCTGAAACTTTTTAGAAACTCAGATGGAATTCATAATTTGTATGTTCTTTATGAGTTGTTAACAAATGAAAACCAATGATCAATTCTCCATACAATAAGACATTAAACTTGGGAAAAAACCATGTATACAGTAATTTAAAAGAAGTGCTAATGTTCAATCTACGGTATTAAAGATTTTAATCTGTTGGGAGCAGAAGAGCAAATTGAATTTCTTGATTTCTCTTCAGCTTGATTTTTCAGGGATCTAACTTCTTAAAAAACCTCATAACGCAAGTAGTCTTAATAAATGTAGTTGGGGTTTCTAGATAAGGCAATGCTACTTCACTTATGGATGAACAGGTGTTATAAAACATTCCTGCCATACTTATTGGGTCCATTCAACATTGTCATTGAAGATTTTTCAATTCAATGACACCTACCAAGAAACTTGAAGTCATCAACATGTATTCATCTTGTAAAAGTGGAGAAACTATAATGGACATAAAGTTGGCACAGTGGAACAAAATCAGGTTGCAAGATTCATGTACTACATGACACAAATCTATTTGAGTTCAACTTTTTACGAGTTTAGCAACTTTACTTAAGGATGAACAGGTGTTAAAGATTGCTGCTTTAAAGTGGAAAGAAAAGTGCAAAGTATCTTCTTGCCAGTGATTCATCAAGATTGCCGCCTGTTATTCCGATTCAGGGACAAATAAAGGCGAAGGGATATAGAGGAGTGTCAATTATCCCATATTACGTGCTAGACCCCCTTTTTGGTTTTGGAAAAGAAACTTCATTGGCTTTAGTAGTAAAACCTGTGCAACAAATTATTGCCATACTTTTTGGGTCCATTAACATTGTCATTACAACATTCCAATCAATGACACCCAGCAACAAACTTGAAGTCATCATCATGTATATTCACCTTGTAAAGTTGGCAAGGTGGAACGAAATCAGGTTGCAAGATTCATGTAATACATGACACAAATGAAATTGAGCTCAACTTTTTACAAGTTAGCAATTACTACATACTTGCAACTTGGAAAGAGGATCATTGAATGATAGCTCCTATGATATTAAAATCTTCTTGTCCTCCCTCACACATAACACTGACCCCACCAAAGAACCATAGTGATGAAGATGCTTGAGTCGCACATTTCTATTTTTATTCCCTGCGTTAACCTTGGGGGGATGATACTCAGCTATCTCATATGATTATGAATTACTGATCTTGTCAAAAGACAGGAATGTATCCCAAACAATCAGAGAATCGTTTTTGAGGCCCAAGTATATATTATTTAATGTTTTCATCATAAAATGATACAGAAATTAACTTATGGATATATATATTTCACAACAATGTGTCTTTCCTTTTTATGCAGGCTGGAAAAATGTTCACAATGCATCAACTCTCTTCACACAGCACTCACTCCTTGACACAACCGAAGGGCTATCCTAACCAGCCTGGTCATCCTAGGAGGGCTGAGCTTGATAGGTGCTCAAATAGACCATACCAAGTCGCAATGGTCCTATCCAGGTTCTCTCACAAGAATAGTCAAAGACATGATTAGTTACTCATGTAGTCAATCCACAATATCTATTCTTCTGGCATTTGCAAGGTTTTCAGACATTTAGAATGAGTGTTTTTCAAGCCGGAGTTGGGACATCTTGTGTGGAAATTCCTTGGAGGTTAGGATAGCACATTGAAAGGTTTGATGAACTTTCCTCACACTCTACATATCTATTGACCTCTCATGTAGTGTGTTTTGAGGCATATTCCAATATTTCTTTGATTATTTAGAGTAAATATTCAAAATTGATATAAGACAAGTGCGATAGACATGCTCTCTGAAGAGGACATGATTACATATCCTATTTCTCATAGCGACAACGGACTCTTTTGATCACAACTTTTCAAAATACACCTAGCCTTTTCATCTTGCACTCATCCATTGTTACTCAGCAACAAATGATTTTTCCCCTGATAAAACTAAGCTAGTAGCACTGAAATGTTGTGATATACAATCAACGAACTCGGCTGTAGAACTTCAAGAGGAGAAATTGATGAAAAGAGTAATGTTGAGATTTTGGACACACAAGACTAAATTTCACATCCAAAAAACTAGATTACCCCTGAACTAGGATGTTGAAACATTACCTTACCTATCACAGGTGACCTACTAACAGTACGTGCTTATGTAGAACTAACCTTGATTTTAGAATTTGAATTGTCCAAATTTTTGATTGAGTGAATATTTGTTTGAGTGGCTTGAAAGAAAGTATATCTGATTTCATCTGTGAGGCAACCTATTACCAGTACGTCCTAATGTAGAACTAACCTTGATTTAAAATTTGAATTGTCCAAATTTTTGATTGAGTGGCTTGAAAGGAAATATATCTGATTTCATCTGTGAGGCAACAGAAATGAATCGTTTGTAGATAAAAGCTCTGAAATATATTTATTGATCATTCCATAAAGCTCAAAAACTCACCTTAAATTAGAATCCATAACATTATGATGGGTTTCATTATCATTACTTTTATCTAGCCAATCCGATGAATTCATTGCATCTCTTCTTCCTTCGTAAGCCTTTGGTTGTGCCCTTACATTGTAATGAGATGCCATATCTAGTTTACGGTTCTTTGGCATGTGACTAGGTGAAGAAAAATCCAGATGATCTTTATCACATTTGAAAATCATGTTCTCCACACAAGGATTACTTGAGTCAACACTGGACGTTAAATGAGATTGCCTTTGAATCACACTATCATCTTCCTTGATCACATGCATTTCACATGATGATTGGTTTATGCAATCCATTCTATTGTCATGAAAAGAAAATTCTTGCTCTGTTGCTCCAAACGCACCTTGCCTTTCCTCTCTAAACTGAATCTCTCCTTTGTGCTCATGAACTTCCCATGAAAAGCTCTCTCCTTCACTTTCATTTCCATCATTGGTGTGCATTATTCTCTGATCAGCTAAATCCATCAATTCATTAACATTCACATGCACATCTTGGTCCAGATCAAGAGCCAATTCCAGCTGATCTATCGTTTGGCAAGCATCAACAGCTAAGCTAGCACGAGAAGTAATATTAGAATGATGATCATTCTTAAGCATGGAAAAAGTGTTTCCATAGCTGCTAGGAATAGGATGAAGATCCGCATGACTATTTGGATTTCTTGTTTCATTTTCAGGGTAATCCGTGCCATTTCTAGCTTCAGAATCCTGATAAGCTTTTGAATATTGCATAATTTCTCTTGTTTCATGAGAATGCTGATAAGTGTTTGGATACTCCATTGCGTTTCTTGCTTCTTCAGAAGCCTGAAATGGTACAGTACTGTTTCTCGCTGCCTCAGTATCCAGATAAAGTTTTGAATACTGCGGAGAAGTCCCTGTTTCAAAATTAGTTGCATTTCTTGACTTTGCAGAGTCGTGTTCAGCCAAATCGTTTCTTACTTTTTCAGAATCCTGATAATCCACAAAGTCTCTTGTCCTTTCATCCTGGTAACCTCCACTGTTTCTGGCTACTTCAGGCACCTGAAAAGCCATAGCATTTCTTCCCCCTTCAGCATCCTGAACAAACGGCTTCGGACACTCCATCGCCATATCCGTGTCTTCAAGGCCTACGTTGTATTTAGCGGCCCAAGCTTCTATGGTTCGGAGGACATCTTCCAGGAAGAGGATGAGAGCATCTCCACTCTTGGAACCTGATGAAAGGAGGTCGACAGTGTTGGACATGTCCTGCAGGACCTCTCGCAAGGCGTCGATACTTCCATCATCCATAGCTGTTTCTTCGTCGTCTGCTGCTAAACCCTAACTAAAACCTGACTCCTGAGAGAGAGAGAGAGAGAGACGAGAGAGACGAGAGACGAGAGGCTATTTTTAAGAATATTGTAAATTATGATTAGGCAAAGATTTGCTCTTACTTTTGGGTTTTAACTAGATTCTTGAAAGAAAGAAAGAAAAGCCCCCTCCTCTTCCCATTAACAATCAGCAACGGTTCGGTTCCGGTTTGAGAGGGTCCAAACCGAACCGGTTTGGAACCGAACTGTTTTTTTTTTCTTTAACCTGAACCAAACCATGAAACCGTTAAACATTTTTCAAACCGTACAAACCGCGGTTTTGTGGTTTGGTTTCGGTTTTCAACTTAGGTCAAAGTTTAATTTTTTAAATTTACAATATTTCATTATTTTAAAATTTTAAAGATGTTCCTACAATGTGAGAATAAGGTCTAAAAATGAAAAGATTGTTTAAAAACAATTTTTTTAAAAAATCGTTTAAACCACAGTTTTTGACTGTTGAAACCAAACTGAACTGTTGAAACCATTAAGCCGTTAAGCCATGGTTTCGTGGTTCAGTTCCGTTCAAACTAAAACGTTGTTGATTGTTACTTCTGATATACCTTCAAATTCTCTGACCTGAAATGACCATACACATAAAGAAAGAAAGAAAAAAAGATATATTAACGTCTTCTAAGAACAAATTTGGTCCATGATACAATTAGTTACAACAAAATGGGATGTGTACCTAGTCATCAAAAGTAAAAATAAAACAAATCTTTTTTGAAGAGAGAGAGAGAGTAAGCACTAATTGACAAAGCTAAGCAAGTTAGAAGTAAGTTAGTAGCTCGAAGGTGTTTGACAATCGCCATTACCCGATTTCCCACCAAAAGGGTATACATTGGTTCGGACTCTAGGCTAATGAGATCGATGGGAGGAAAATTTCCATTGATGCATACAAGTGATTCTGCGAAGTGCAAGGAAACGACATAAGGAGATTATTTTTTAACACATTGAATAAATTTGGTACAATCATTTAGTATAAATGTTATTGAATGGTGAACCCAATCAATAGATAAATATGAGTTTTTATTAAAGAACCAAAGGTAACCCAATATTACATTGGTAGTATGAAGATTCATTACATAGAAATCTACTTACTCTACGTAACTATTTATGTAAATTACCAATGAATGAATCGCCTTGTTGATGTATTGCACTATTCCATTAGCCAAGTGCACCTTATAGGTGTAATCACGTATGGTGAATTGAAATACCAATATCTAAACCCAACGACCAGTCAAGAAATTATGTGAGTTTCCAAAACCAAACAAGAACGGTATTGGAGATCCATTGATATACCCATTTGTATGTGTAAATCATTGGGTCCAAATACATGGTGAGGGAAAGTACATTTACAATAACTTCAATGATGCGCATAGATCTCAAGAACTTCAAGAATCTAACCTTTATTGTTTGCAACTTTGTGTTTGTTGTTGTGCTCTTTGTGTTGGAGCTTCCAACATTGCTCTTTTGTGTGACCCTTCTTTTTTCAAAACACACAAAATTGATTTTGTCACTTAAAATCACGATCAGGAATTCATTAGGTCTTTTGTGTTTTCCTAGCAAATTGTGATTGCTTGGTCCCGTTGGTCCCGGTTGATTCAGGTTTATTATGGTCCTTCTTCAAAGTGTGTGGACAATGAAGAACAATTTCAATGACCTCTTTTGAAGGATTTTGGATCCTTATTATGCACTATTGAATGATGGTATGAATTAACGATCCATTGACAAAACAAGCAATTAACTGTCCTCTTCCAAACCCGATTTTTAAGTTTGGGTTATAGCATGGTGAACATAATCCTCGAGAGGCTCACTAGTGCTTGTGTTGCTTTGGTACAAGTGGAGATTGTAAAAATTGTACTATCCAACTTGGAATAGAGCGCAAAATGAGACTCCTATCTGCCAAGTCACGTGTAGATTGCTTATTCGGTTCTCCCATTTTTTTGTCTCGTAAATGGCTTGATGATAAATGATGGTTTACTTTGACATTTGTCCAAACTATTAGCATCTTGTTGTATACTAATGACACATGCTTCAAGAGCTCCATGAGATTGCGGGGGTTCGGAAATCTCATTCAAGGTAGAATTAAGAATTTTTTGTATTTGTAAAAAATATGCCTCAATTGGGATTGCCACAAGAGTAGTTCCTTGAATCCCCTTTGCTTGAGAGGTTGCCATAGGATGGTCATTATTATGAGCCATAAAAATATGATATATCGCAAAAAATAAGACAGGGTCAAATAAATAGGCATAACAAATGTCATGATGCAAAAAAATCCATGTAAAAACATTAATCAATATTTTGATCTCACGTAGGACCCCTTTAGATGTATTAGATGAGGTTCACAATCAAGTAACTATGGTAACACAAAGGTGTTTAAAAACCATGGGGGTGAGAAATAAATGACTTGTACTAAACTTTATATCGACTTTTTCCATGGTAGTTCCCAGATGCTCAACCATGTTTGTTAGCCTCATGAATAGTTTATACACGAAAAAATGGTAAAAATAAACTTAATCTTTATGCCCACCAATCATAGTTGTAAACAACATGTATTCTACATTTTAGAATACATTGAAGTATTCTGACCATATTCTACATTTTAGAACTGCCATGGTATAATATTTCATATATTCTGTGTTCTAAGTATTTTATGTATTGTAAGTATTCGGAGTATTATAATTTATACATATTTAACAAGTATTTTAAATTTCCAAAAAGTTAAAAAAAATTAAAACATAACAACTACTATTTGCTTAAAAAACTTTAAATTTTAAGAAATTTTTAACGTATTTTACATGTATTTAAAGTATGGCGCATGTATTCTAAGTATTTAACATATTTTATTTATAAAATACGTACTCTATATATATTTTAAAACAATTTAGAATATTTAGCATATGTATTCTACACGTATTCTAAGAATTTAATATATTATAACGAAGAGTCTGAATTGCACTTACGCCTAAAGTTTAAACATGTTTTATAGTCATAATAACAATATTGTTGTTTGGTCTTAGTCACATTTGAACTCATAAACTTAAGAACAAAGACATTAAACACTTGAGCTAACCAAATGGGCTGATCATATTGAATGTGGCTATCACCATGTGATAATGGGATAGGGGGTGGGACCTAGAATGGTTCTACCCCTCTCCATAGGGGTTGAGTGTGAGGGACCGCTCTCTCGCACATTGCCGCCACTACGTATAATTCATCGTCTTCTTCCAAAGGTGGTTCGCCGTTGCTGTCGCCAAAAAATTGTTTATGAATGGTTGTTGCCATGTGATAATGGGGTGGCGGGTGGAACCTAGAATGGCTCCACCCCCCTCCCAAGGGGTTGAACGTGAAGCAGAGAGAGAGGGAGAGATGTCAAAGATAGAACTTTTTGTTTTTCATTCATGCATGCACCATATGGGGTTAAATAGTACAATGAGGGTATGCATCAATAAGATACATAGGGGTGCATATCCATCTATCCATTCACACACACAATTCACTCACACTCTTTCATATCTACAGACTACATACATGCACAAACATGTGCATGTGTTCATACACATATGAACTCGCTTACTCACTCTTGTGCGCATTACACATACACTTACAAGTTACAACCATAGTATGAACCATACGTACCATTTTTCGTGCATTCGTGGTCGAGAATGGTTCAATCATTCGAGAATGGTAAACACCCTCGAAGAATGATAAATACCATACTTTTGGATAAATGATTTACTATAAGGTAAATATTTTTTCACGGTAAATATTTTTTTTAAATTGCAAAAAAAAACACATTACCTTCTTAATAACAATATGCTTTTTTTCATAAATTCTAATAACAACTATCCAAAATGCCTAGTCTTCAAAAATATTCTCAATGAGGTGTTACATCAAAATGAACATTCCTAATCTTCATTCAAGGTGATATCATCATCTTCAAAATCATCATCAAGATAAGCCATCACATTGGTGAGGCTCTCATTTTCAAAATGATAGAAATTATAGAAAAATTAAAGCAATTACAAGCTTTATAGAATAATTACAGAAATTATAGAACAAATAAAAGAAAATTTACAAAAATCACAAAGAAATGATATAGAAATTTCAAAACTTATAAAGAAATTACAGAAATGATAGAAATTACAAAGAAATAACAGAAATTACGGAAATTACAGAAATTTCAGAAATTTCAGAGAAATTACAAAACAATTACAGAAATTTCTATACTACATAGCACATAATACATAGTACATACTATGACCTAAAGTTTAAACAACTTTAAACCCTATTATTAACCCTAAATATAGTTGAATCTCGTTGGTATGCAGATCATTCAAGCAACAAATCGTTCGAGGCTAGGTAGGAGAGGAGAGGAGAGCGTAACGTTACGTTAATGTCCCGAGGAAAAGGGGGGAAAGGGGAAAAAACAAAAAAAAAAGGAAAAAAAAAACACGAATATTTGAATATCATTCGTGTTCGTTTTCCAACGTAGGAAAACGAATGATATGGCAGACAAACACGAATTTTACATACTATGCTTACAACAATGCCTTTCACACAAAGACTCTATGGGCAACAAAATGGTCATATAATTAATTAATTTTTATATTAATTTCTATGAGATAAAAACGTTTGCGCCCCAATCCTTTTCTATTTTATTTCGCCCCGTTATGACTAGAAAACTATGCTCGTACATTACCCAACCTCAGGTCTTGTCATTACAATGGCAAACAATAAGAAAGCAATCTAATGGCCAAGCCAGCACTAACCCTCTTTTTTGCAATTGGCCCATGTGGCCTATTACGTGGTCATCATGAATGCCATTTGTAATGATGGTCTCGTGGTGGCCTTGTAATCATGCAACGAGTGTGGGATATTGGATGCAAGTTTCATAAAGGCCACCTTATGAATTGCCCTTAACCCCTCAAATAGGTGAGGAATGGTTGTATGACCACATGTTAGAGGCATCTTTCATGCACGCACATCCTTGTGCCCATGCTTCTCAAACCGTAAAAACCACGGTTTGTGGTTCAATTTCAGTTTTCAAGTTAGGTCAAAATTCAAAATTTCACATTTTAATTTAAAAAATTATATATTTCAAAATTTAAAGTTTTTTCTTAAAATATTATAATTAGGCTTAAAATGTTCAAAAGAATATTTAAAAAATGATCAAGGTCAATCCTAAATTGTCAAACCGTTTGAACCACGGTTTCAAACTATTTAAACGAGAAACCATTAAGTAGATAAAGGCTCAAACTGAAACGAATTGAACCGTTTAAACGGTTAAGCCGTTAAGCCACGTATTCGTGGTTCAATTTGGTTTAAGTTGAACCGTTGCTAATTGATAATGACCACCATGATCCTAACCTAAAAAAGGACACCATTTGACATGCTAATATAATGTAACATATTCCTAACATATATATTACATATTTACAACATGTATAAGATAACATACATATACATGTGATCATACATATACATACATATATACATATATATATATATATATATATTAAAGAATCATTAACAAAAACATAAACCAATGACGATGTAATCGAGATAAGTAATCGAGGCTTGTGAACTCTACACACACCCAACATCCAAAAAATAAAAGTCTATGCAATACGGAATTGAGGTATTTACTTCATACATGTATGACACACGTCACATATTACACTTATATAATATCAATTGCAAATAATGTAATAACATATGTAATACGCAATAGAGTCATAAAACTCATACGCATACATAATGTATATACAATCTATACGCACAAAATATGACCAAGACAACATAGTTGAATGATTTACATTTCATATAACAACCACGTGCTTATATTTTTGCTTATCATATTCAGTTTAATGGGTATGAAACATGGGAAGTATTTGTTACGAATGTTTGCAAGTTAACTAGATTTTATGGAATTTATCATGCCTTTAGAATGAGAAAGAAATTAAGTCTCACAGTTAATCTTCTTGATAAATGTAAGATTGTTAATTTATTGGGAAAGTGATGCACAATTGATGGGATATTAAGAGATATTAATTTTTTCAATACATGATCTTACAATGAAAAATTATCAACAAGGTAGACCACATCATCTAAGAAAAGAAGTGGAGATGCTAATTGTCAATCAAATAATTTGTTCATGATCTGCATGAATCACATAAAAGACATAATGTTGTAATGTTAGTGGAGGTTGGTATGATGTGTTTCAATCCTCAAGAAATTGTGAAGAAATATGTGAAATATACAATATGTACAAGTGTATTGATGATGATAATGAAAAGGATAAATATGTTTTTTTCGAAGGTGCAAAAAACCATGTATCGCACAATGTTGATATTTCAAAGGATGAGGTGGGACATGTCATGTCACATCTTGCTAATGATAAGAGTCCTCGGTAGGATGTATTAACAAATGAACTCTTTATTAAGGTAAAGGAGCCTTTTACAATAAGGGGAAATGCCTCATCCTTGGAAGATTGGTTTGATAAGCTTTGGCTAAAGGTCCCTTCTCTAGTTTGCTTTGTTCAATGGAGACCTATTTCCATTATGGTGGTAATGTACAAGATTTAGTGATGGCCAATGGATTACATTTTTGCCTTCTATAATTCATAATCCTAAATATAAGTTCTTATCAAGAAGAGATATTTTACATAACATTTTGAATGTTCAAATGACAATTGGTTATGCAAAAGAAACTAAATAAGAATTAGTGTTTTACAAGTGGATCTTGACAGGCATATGATAAATTGGATTTGTTGTTTATAAATTAATTAATGTCTCATACAGTTTTGGTGATCATACATCTAAGTTGATATACACATTAGGGGTGAATTTTGTTTCACATATGGTGTTTACCAGAGGAGTAACCCAACCTATTTCTATTTGCAAATCAATTAGACATGGATGCCTGGTTAGTCCCCTACTACTCAATATTGGGACACATCTTATTCTTGTCAAATTACACAATATGGTTGTGGAGCAAAAATTGCTTGGATTGAGGTTACCATTAGAGAAACCATGTATTGTTCAAGCTCTCATAGATGCCTATGTCGTGTTTTTGACACTTAATCATGAAAATATTAGTAAGACAAAACATATATAAAAAATGTTTTCAAATGCTTCAAGGTTGAGAGTAATATCACACATTTGTCCTCATTTTATGTATACAAAACAATGTGTTAGGGTTAAGGTGGTCAAGAAGGATAGGACATCATTGTATGATTAGTTGTAACTTGTCACCTTGGATATCTAACAGGGTGGAAATCTCTCGCGTCAAACTTAGTGAGTGGGTATCTAAAAAATTGGAGGATAAAATACATGCGGAAAAATACATGCAACAAAATTCCTAATACAATGTTGTTGAACCTCTTATATTTGGAAACATTACACCAAACACTCAATAAAAGAACATAAATGATTCCCAATTTTTGGATACAAAATGTTGCACTCAATGTGAGGAAAATCATTACATGGACTAGAAAATTAAATAAAATCACCACCTATAAATCCCAATTTTGAAGGCACTAAATTTGAAATGGTGTAAAATCCCTAGTTAAATTCAAAAGTGATGTGAATCAACATTCATAGAATATACATAAATATATCGGACATACATAAGAGCACAAAAAAACAAGGAACACTGATTTTCTTCCCTAGGATTCAATAAGATCGGTTAATAAAAGAAAGGTGCTATGCAAAACAATGGAATGAAACTATACTACGTTTTGCACAAGTAGTTACAGCCAAGGGGAATCATGGAGAGGAGTGATTACAGCCTTGGGTTGCATATAGTTAAGAATGGCATGAATACCATGCTCTCTGCCGAACCCACTCATTCGATATCCACCGAAAGGCAGTGCAACATCATAGACGTGGTAACAATTGATCCACACTGTCCCAGCCTTAATCGACCTTGACAGCCTATTCGCAGTGTCAATGTTCTTCGTCACGATCCCTGCGGCTAGTCCATATGTGGTGTCGTTGGACCTCTTTATTGCCTCATCCAAAGTGCTAGCAAAAGCCCCCAAGAAAAAGCATACATGCACATATCATCTCAATCATCAAAAGACTCTTAGACAATGCCAAGATAAACATATGTGCAAAATAATGCAAGCTCATCATCAAATGGTCATTGTAAGAAACGCCAAGAAAATGCATGGGTAATATCATCATCGAAGGTCCTAATAAGAGAAAATCCAAGAAAAGAGGATAATATTCATATCATTGAATGCCATAATAAAATATAAACCAAGAAAATCATATGCTCGATCCTATGCCACCATCAAAAGGTTGTAAAAAATGCCAAGAAATGAATATGCATCAACAAATCTCATTGCATCAAAGGTCCTAAAAAACCAGATAACTAAAATGCAGTGGAAATGATCATCCAAGTTTCAATGCATTAAAACAAAAAGACATTATAAGAAATTACATGGAAGTTCTCTTACTTATACTTTAGAACAGACATAACTGGCCCAAAAATTTCATCCTGGCAGATCTTCATGTCATCCTACAAGGATCAAATCAGTTCAAAATACACTCCTTTTAGACCAGAAAAGAAAGGGACACAAGGAATAAGTAAAAATAACAAAACAAAATTAACAAATTAGAAAGAGAAGAACATGGGATGTTCCAGAAGAAAGCTTATTTTATTGTACTTTGACATCTCCAAAGATGGTTGGTTCTATGTAATAGCCTTTGTCCCCAATTCTGTTTCCCCCAGTCAATAATTTAGCACCCTCGGCTTTGCCACTCTCAATATAACTCAATACTTTGTTGAATTGCGTTTCATCCACCTAGCACCCGACAAACAGTATTTTAGCAAAAAGGCACAAACATCTTTCTTTTCCCATTAAATGGTTTTTAAATCGCTCACAGAGGTTGATGTCACAAAGAGATTATATTAACATGGGGAGTGGAATCAGATGAAGAATGTGACATTGGGAGTGGAATCAGCAGATCACTATGTTTTCCATTGTGGTATTTTTTTATGAAATAAGGGATACCACTGCCTCTTCAAACAAGAATTTGGCCTGCAACACAAGATCATGGAATGCAAAAACCAATGATGCAAGGGACTTTTCTTGCTAGAACTCAAGAGATTTTAATTTCTCTCTCTCTCTAAATATATACAAGAGATGTTAATCTATTGATTAAATTAGTAAGAGTCTGATTCCAACAAAATAATTTTCAAACAATATTTTCACCCAAGGGAAAGAATAAGGATAAAAGAAGTTTCAAACAATATAGCAATGTCATGAGGTGGTGAAGTTCCATAAACAAACAAGATTGAGATTCTTTGGTAATAATAAAGTTTAGAAGAAAAGTCATAAGAAGAGGCATCATTAGGTTATATCCACTTTTCAAGCATCAGAACTGAATCTCATGTGACATTGCTTATAGCCACTTTTCAAGCAGTTCTATTCATTATATCTTTGTAAAATCCTAAGTGATTGGTAGCATTTTTTGTCTAAGTGGTTGCTAGATACTTCACAAACTGTATTCTCTTTTCAAGTGCCACATGATTATAGTCTTTCTTTTTCTTGGGTTCCAAGTGATAGATAGAAACTTAAAGGCTATATTCATTTTTGAAGTGATTGAAAGAACTCTGATATCGAAGTTTACGCGCATCTATTAAAATGATTGATAATGAATGTTCTTTATTTATTTCTTTTGTTTATGTTCCAACATAAAAAGAATTCAAAAAATACACACTTACAATTGGTCCATGCTCCACTCCAGATTTGAATGGATCACCAACCACGCAACTCTTTGCCTTTTCCACAGCCTTTTTGCAAAAAGCCTCATAGACATTCTCTTGTACAAATACCCTGCTTCCTGCGGCACAACATTGCCCCTGTCCACATAACGACCATCTTCATTTCCCACTGATTTGTGCTCTTAACGGTTGAGGAAAATGATAACAACAAATTACATGCTCTATCTTTGGATTCCAATTTTTTATTTCTGCCGTCAATTTTCATTTTCTTTCTTCAGATTTCTCTTTTCCTTTTCTTTATTCATATTTAAAAGTTCCTTTTCCCTCCATTTTCATTTCATTCTTTTCCTTCATATTTTATCTTCTATCTTTAGACTTCATTTAATTTTATTCAAATTTCATTTGTTTTCCTGAGGCCTTCCATTTTTCCCCATCAATTTGTTTTTGTTAAAGACAAAATCATGCTACAGTTGATGCCAGCAAATCAGATGTTATTGCTTGTCCCAATACCAATCCTATTGGCAAAGCTGGGTTTTAACTTCCAAACAACATTTCTCAAGAATTATAAGTCCTACACCATATTAATGTTTATAATATACACACTGTGTACAAAACCCCCAGACTCTTCAGATGGATGTAGAATAAATAATAGTGGAGTTCTTGCCATATTGAAGAAGATTCCAAAGCTGGCAATGTCGACCGCAACATCCAGATCAGCATCTTCACAGATGATCAAGGGTGATTTACCTCCGAGCTCTAGGGTGACCGGTTTCAAGTTACTCTTAGCAGCTGCTTCCATAATGAGCCTACCCACCTCTGTGGACCCAGTAAAGGCAACCTACAAAGATAGAAAAGGGCGGGTTTCTAAAACAGATTAGCTATTTGACCATATGGTATTGTTTGTTTGTTACCTTGTCTATGTCCATATGGCCTGAAATCGCAGCTCCTGCGGTCTCCCCGAAGCCAGGTAGAACATTTAAGACGCCATCTGGCACCCCAGCCTACAAACAATACATAAGATACAGTTACAAAGGATACACAAATCATAAAATGGCACAATGAAGGAAAAAAGATACGCAGAAGAAAAAGGTTCTACAGTCAAAGTTGAGTGAGCATGCAACATGTTGAGTCTAGACATATTATTGTTTGCTTGCTATGAATACTTGATATGAATGTTTGAAAGAGGAGGAATGATGCACTATGAATCGAACAATGATAACCACAAGAGAGAAGGTTCAAAATTCATTAGATACAAACTGTAGAATGATTCTGTGCAAACAGTATATTCGAGATTATTAACTTATTATCTACATTAAAATGCAGTGATTAGGTGAGAAACTTTTTCACCAGTCAGTAACAATCGGCAATGGTTTGGTTCAAGAATGTCCAAACTGAACTGTTTAAAATTTTTGAAACGTGAACCGAACCGAACCACGAAACTGTTAAACCAAAACCGTTAGGTAAAAATCCAAACCATTAAACTGTGGTTTCATGGTTCGGTTTCGGTTTTCAACTTAGGTCAAACTTTAAATTTTTAATTTTTAAAATTGTTAATTATTTCAAATTTTTAATTTTCAAAAATTTTAAAGATTTTTCCTAAAATGTGAGAACTAGGCTTAAAAATGAAAAGTTTGTTTAAAAAATTAATTAATTAATTAATTTTTTTTAAAAAACCATCAAAACGTTAAACCGCAGTTTCAAACTGTTAAAACCAAACCGAACCGTTCAATCCCCAAACCGAAACCATTAAAAAAAAACTTGAACCTAAACCTAACAAACCAAACCGTTTTTACTGTTAAGCTATGCTTTCGTGGTTCGAACCAAACTGAACTGTTGCCGATTGTTACCAGTCAGTCAAGTTTCCAAGCATGATGAAATAAGAGGAGATGATGAGAAATACATAAAAATCATTGGAGTGTAGAATTGAAGGTATACATGCCTTATCAGATATTCTTTCCTTAATGTAAATATATTAGTGAGCACCGCCTTCTGTGAATGAGGACACCTTTTTTTGTACCCAACACCATTTAAAAACTGGAAAATGTAGTGTGAAACAGACACAAACCTTCTTGGCAAGAGCTGCCAAGTAGAGGGCTGTAAAGGGTGTCTGCTCAGCTGGTTTGATGATGAGTGTGTTACCAGCAGCAAGAGCAGGAGCAGCCTTAACCATAAACATAATCATTGGAAAGTTCCATGGAATGATGGCCCCAGTTACACCAATTGGCTCATAGAGAGAGATACCATGGAAAGGTCCATTAAGCTTGAATGTGCTCCCACTGATCTTATCTGCCCAGCCTGAAATATAGTTGCAAAAAATAAGATACTCCCATATGTTCAGCATACACATATCCATGATACTCCCATATGTTCAGCAAACAAAGCTTTTCCAAACCGTTACCAATATGTTACTGCCATTCAAAATCAGCATACATATAGAAAAGATTCTCTTTATATAGTTATCAATATCTTAAAAAACTCAGAATCAGCATAAACATCAACAAAACCCCCATGTGTTCTGCAAAAACATGCATATCAACAACATTTCCATATGTTCCATAATAATAGCTTTCAATAATTATCAAAAATATGAAGCGACTCAAAAATCAGCTTACAATCACCAACATATCCCATTCATGCATAAATAACCATTATGACAATTCCCTCTTAAAATGTCTTCTACCATTCATACCTGCTGTGATCCGAAGGTGCTGGACAGAGAACTGAACATCCACATACTTGGACATAAACAGGGGTTTCCCATTGTCTATTGTTTCTAGATAGGCCAACTCGTCCTCATTTTGTTCCATAAGGTCGGCAAACTTTTGAAGAATCTTTCCTCTGGCCTGATCCATTTTAAAACGAAATGCAAACACTCCATGATGAAAGCATGTATAATAAACAGCTAGAGATCAAAACTTAGAAAGAACCTCAACTATATAAGATGCTTAGCAAGGTATGAGTACAATTTAATAGTAGTACTCATACGTATCCAGACATGCGAGGCCATGGCCCTTCATCAAAAGCCTTTCTGGCGGCTTTCACAGCAATATCGACATCCTCTTTGTCAGCTTCGGCAATGTTTGCAATCACATCACCAGAACGCGGATCACGTGTCTCAAATGTCTTTCCTGTGCAAGAGAGATTGATGGAAAAAAATGAGGATCTTGCGATCAGTTATCTCAATATTATTCAACTGCGACACTCATCTTAATGAGCAATTTGAAGAAACGGCGCAAGATGATCCATCACAATCATACAATTAGTGCCCATCTTGATGCAGGAAATCAAAGGATGACATCATGTAGGTTAATATACATAAAATCCTCAAATGGCAGCAAGAATTAGATGTGCCATAATTCAACGAATGTTGCCCTAGATTAAAGGGATCAAATCCCTTAATATAGATAGACAAGGTCTCAAGCTATATAAAAAGAACCTATATATGTATGTATATATATGTTTATTTATTACTTTATTTATTACTATTTAAAGAACCTAAAGTTTCTATGGACAACTTTTCACACTATATGACTGTTTCCTTTCGGTGAGTCATTCCCAATCATAGAAACTCTTACAGCTAGGGATTTCCATAATAGTAAATTCAAATATATTGGAGTTTCATATAATCTAGATTAAGACTATGGTGTTGAAATTTGAAAGAACAAAATGTAGATTATGGATTATGTGTTTTAATGCTGATTGATTAGCATATTGATTACTAACTTCTCATCAAAATTCTGCTTTTTATCATCATCCATAATTTTTAACAATCATACAACCCATCTTGACAAAGTAACTAAGAACAAATGAGGAACTACCGGAAAGAGGGAAAAAATTCACTTTAGTCATCAATGATAAAGTACACAAAAATAAGCTACTACAAGCAAAGAATGTGAAAGGAAACCAAGGGAAAACAAGGTGAACTCAATCCACAGGATGTTTAGTGTTAAGAGGTAAATCATCTTAGTCATAAAAACAAGGGGAAAAGGAAGTAATGAATCCAAATTATGTTTAGGCCAAGGAGATTGAGCAAACTACTCTCTCTTTCACACACACATACATAAGCATACACAGACAGAGAACACGAACATGAATGCATACTTTTCTAATGCTAACATACTTCTACACATACATACACAAAAAATACGTAAATTCATACTTTTTAGTAAATGCATACACATTCATATGTTACACACAAACATACAGAGAGAGAGATGGGAGGGGATGGTGGCATAAATTTGTTACCTGAAACTGAATCCACAAACTGACCATTGATAAAAAGTTGAGTATACTGTATAGGGAAGGTAGGGTTTTGTGTAGGAGGAGGAGGAGAAACATCAGCGGAGGGATTGCTCTCTGCAGAAGGGGCAGCCATTAATTACAATAGGCTCCTGAGCAAATACAAACGTGGCCCGTTTCTGCTCCTTCAATGTGGATAATGGCCATAATATACATACTCTGTGTGAGAGAGAGAGAGAGAGAGAGAGAGAGAGAGAAGCCACCGAGTTACCAGCACGTAAAAGAGAGAGAGACAGAGACAGAGACAGAGAAGAGAGATAGATTTTATTTGTCTTTGGAGGTTAAAATTATGACCAATGAGACCCACAATTTTCATAAATGTTAACATTTCTTTTTGCTCCAAAATGAAGCTACTTTCCCATTAGTTACCAAGGATTCATAAATGCTACATTTCCTCAATTTCCTCAAGTAGTAGTAGTAGTAGTAGTAGAAGTAGTACATTTGAAAATAAGTAGTGGCTCTCGATCTTCAAGAACTTTACCAATGAATGTTCCGATGGAGATGTGACTTTGTGTTTGTGTGTGTGTGTGTGTGTGTGAGAGAGAGAGAGAGAGAGAGAGAGAGAGAGAGAGAGAGTCTATTGAATGTATGTAAGTCAAATGCAAGGTGGTGGAAACTATTACAAGGTAGTTGGCATTCCCATCTACCATTTCATATGGAGAGTCATGATTGGTGGGCTCCCATTAGGTTTTGCCTTAAAGAGACGAGGACTAGGGTCCTTTGCACCGTTCCATTTGAGGATAGTACACATAGGTTCATTAAATGTCCTATAGCGTGTAGAACTCAACAATGGGTTTTTTCTCAATATGTTCAAAATGGTTCAAATGATGAGATGGAGATATTGTTCCAATTTTTTCATTATTGGGGTCTACAACACAATTGGAATATGGTAATGCTTTTATGTTTGATAATAGACATGGGGTGAAAGCCTATATAAAAAAGCTTAAAGGTATTCTCATGTGGAAATTTTGGATGTTAGAACATGTCGGGATCATTTCCTCAAATTCATATTCCGGTTTTTTAATAGCATTACAAAACGTCCCTCTCCCTACATAGGCATATGATAGGTAGACGAGACTAAGAAGTGTTGTAACTAAGTGGATTTTATATACAATTAATATAATTGTGTGCTTTTACCAAAGAAAAAGAGAGGCTATTGAATAGAATAAAATAGAATAGAATAGATCTATTTATATCATTCACAAGGAGGCCAATTTCGACATATGGAACTAAATCAATAGAAGTTATATTGTCTCAGACTCCTTCCACAGAAGGTTCGTTGCTATTATGTGGTAAAAAACTCTCTCTCTCAAACTCAAGATAGATTTTGAAACCCTAAATTGATTGAAAGGTACATTCTACTTCTTCTATCATTTTATTAATAGTAAATATGCCAAGAGGAATAAAAGCCAATGATGATGTGATTGAAAGCCCAAACAATCAAATGCATTCTTTGTCAATGGAAAAGATCGCAACTATGTATATCTCATTGCAAGAGATAGTGATGCATATGCAAAGCGAAATTTATGTTTGCAAGGAGAGGGAATGAACTCTTCAACATACACTAGAAATGCAAAAGTTAGAGATTAAAGCTTTGCGTGAAGAACTACATGCAATGAAGAACACGACTATTCAAATGCAAGATAATAGGATGCTTGAAATAGAAAGAAAAATATTGAGTCTTGAAGTAGAAAAAGAGATTTTAGTGAAGGTAAATGCTGAAATAAAATCTACAATTGAAGGGAAGGAAGATGTGATCATGCCAAGGTGGAAAGATGTTCTCTCGAAAGAAACACCAAAAATCACGCAAAGACATTCTAATACCATGGATGTGTTAGATGCAAAGGAGCAATATGAAATCGAAAGAAGAAAGAATAATATTGTCTTTAGAGGTATGCAAGAGAATGAAATAGAGAATGCATTATCTCTTGGACAAAATATTACAAAATTCTTTGAAGATCACTTTGCTATGCGAGATGTATTGTATATGCCGCACATAGGGTTGGCAAAAAGCAACTAGAGGGAAAGACATCATGAGCTATTGTTTGTATAATCCTCGATGAACGTAGAAGGGCAATGATTCTAGATAGTAGTAAGGTGTACTTAAAAGGGACAAGTTTTTTTGTAACGGAGGATAGAATTCCACAAGAGCATGAATGTAGAAGGCAAGCATATGCATCTCAGAAAGCAAATCAAAATGCATAGTAAGCAATGGCCTATGGGACCATAAGTGCTTCACGATTGAAAGTAATGTTTTGGAATTGTAGAGGATATCCATGGAATAAGGGTTTAGGACTCAATGATGTAGCTCAAGGTATGGATATTATATTTTTGGCTTAAGCATGGGAGCATGAGGCAAAACGTATACCTAAAATAGACGGTTACCTCATAAAATCGATATGGCCTCACTCCAAAGGGAATATTGGGTGTGCCAGGATATCATGTATCTACCATGAGAGTTTAGATAATTCTATCAAAGTATGCAAATATGATGACTATAAGAGATACATATGGATAGAGGTGACTTTGGGGAAAGAGAAGTTGTATATATTTGCATGTTACATTCCTCACAAAGACTCAAACTACTATAGTAGGTTTGGGTTAGATTGTGATGATCCTTTTACAGAATTATGCCATGATATACTTTCATTTGAGATGCTTGGTAAAGTTTTAATTATGGGAGACTTCAATGCAAGAGTTGGAAATTTCCAAAATGTGGAGACATTTGACAAAAATGTAGTAGAACATTGTCTAGTGCGTGACTCAGAGGATTGTGTCATGTCTGATTATGGAAAACTTTTGATACATATGCGAAATTGCACAAACTTGATTATCCTAAATGGTATAAAGGCATTCCCATTGACAAATGTGCTCACATGTTTACCATCCTCGGGTGGAGGAAGTGTGGTTGATTATGCATTAATGTTGGCATGTGATCTATCATTGGTGAGTGTGTTTAAAGTTGGTTCTCTATCTCCGGGCTCAGACCACAAGCCATTGTACTTAGAGCTTGCAATTCTACATTCCACTAGATGTCATGGAGTGAAAGACGAAAAGAGATGTATCATCCGACCTTGCTACGAAAAAGCTAAGATGTATGCAAAGGAAGTGGAGAACCATTTGTTAAAATTTTCTCTAAGCAACGTTGTTAAAGAAAATTGGCAACATTTGAAGGATATAATCCTTAAGGTTGGATATCAATGCTTTAAGAGACATGTGGGTGGGCATAAGGCGTGTAGTTTTCCATGTAATTCTTGGTTCGACGATGAATGTAAGATGTATCTCAAATGGTTTAAGTTCATAGAAGGGGGGAATGAAAAGATTGTTGCATGGCACATATAAAAGAAAGTACTGAGGAGAAAGAAAAGAAGATATTTCCAAATGCAAGAGATGAAAAAGCAAAACTTGTTTAACCTCAAACCAAAATTAGCATGGGGACAACTCAAGGGTAAGAAAGAAGATGTGAAAGGTCACTTTATAAATGAAGATATGCTAGACTATGTACAAAGGTTATATATGCATGAAGGTGTGGCTCCTATGGTTGAGAAAATTGAAACTCCATGCACTACATGTATCGATATTGATGATGTCAATAAGGGAATAAAGAAGATGGCAAGTGGGAAAGTAGCAGATTCAACCTACGTCTCAAGTGAGCTTTTAAAATGGACAATGGCACACACTCGTCATTGGATAATGACAAATTTAGAGCAAACTATAAAACAAGGATTTCCAAATGATTGGCTTATGAATTGGATTAAACCAATATTTAAAGCCAGAGATAGGAATCAAGTATCAAATTATCGTACAATAATGGTGAGCTCAACTATTGCTAAATTATATAGCACTATTATGGAGCAAAAGATAAGCACATGGGATGAGAGTACAAGCAAAAGAGCACTTGGGCAAGCCAGATTTAGACCAAAACAGTCCACCGTGGATCATTTGGTCACATTAAGAGTAATCATGAAAGAGAGTTGACTACAAGGAAAAACACTTTATTGTTGTTTTGTTGATTTCAAGAAAGCTTTTGATACCGTACCACGAAGTGAGCTTTGGAATAGAATGGTATACATTGACATGCCATTAGCATACCGAGTTGCGGTTGCACGCCTATATGAACAAGTTAAATGCCAACTAAAAATGGATAGTGAATTCTTAAAGCACTTCTTAAGTAACATGGGGGTCAAGCAAGGATGTCCACTATCACCCACACTCTTTGGCTTATGTATTGATAAATTAGAAGAAGTGGTGAATAAGGTTGCAAGAGAAGAAGGATTGAATGGACCCAATTTGATGCAACATGTTATCTTATTGCTTCTATATGCAGATGATGTGGTACTCTTCTCATATGATGTTGATAGTATGCAACATTTACTAAGTTGGGGTATTAGAAGAATTTTGCCATAATGACTAGCAGTGAATGTGGAGAAAACAAAAATGATGGTAGTGCAAACCATCCAACCTCATCATTACCCTATGCTCACATATAAAGGTGAACATATACAATTTGTTCAAAGCTTTAAATATCTTGGTATTGATGTACCCCCACAAATAAATGGAGTACATGCTTTGATTCTAGACTCCAAGCCGGTTGGAAATCGTATTACCTTTTGGAGAACCAATGCAACCAAAGTGATACTTGTGGATGGGAAGTAAAACTAATGTTGTTCAATGCCATGGTAACTCAAGTATTGCTTTATGGAGTAGAAGTATGGGGTGGCACCATCTCTCTTAATGCATGGAACGAGATTGAGAAAATTCAAAAGATGTTTTTAAGGAGGCAATTAGGAGTTAAATGCACTACCTCTTACCAAGTTATGCTCTTGGAAACGGGTGTTCGACCCATAGAACTATTGGTACTCCAAAGAGTATATAAATACATTACAAAAGTCAAGAATATGCCGAATAATCTATTACCACATCTTGCTTGGAATGTTGGAGGTAAGCTACAAAAGAATCATAAAAGTAAGATTCTCTCATCTGGTTGGGTTGTTGACATAAGGAAATGGTTTAGAAGATGGGGTGTGGATGATCTTTTAGAGCTTTCGAGCAATGCTATGGAGTATGTAATGATTGAGGAAAGGTTGGTGGAATCATTAAGGATGAAGTGGGAGGATGTTAAGAGGACAAACCTAGAATACTACATTGCAAATATCAACCCTGAATGTTGGTCTCAATATAAAGCAAGAATGTCTATTGATCATATCCAACCTTATCTCATTACCAATATGAGTAGTAATGCTCGTAGAGCCCTTACACTACTTCGCACTCGATCTCACAAGTTAGGTATTGAAGTTGCATCATGGTATCAAAATGTAACAAATTTGAAGACATGTAAAGTATGCAATGAAGGCATGGTAGAGGATGAATGTCACTTGCTCTTCCCATGCTCGACATATAGTGCAATTCATTCAAGATATGTTGACATACTAAGAGGGAGTGATAACTTAAGTGCCATACTTAAGACACCACCTAGAAGGTTGAGCTCATATGTGTATGCTTTACTAACACATAGAGGCTTTGTGCTTCAACGTATGAATACCCCTTCTTAGGAAGGAGACATATATCAAGAACACATGTACTCTAGTCCCATAGGTCAAAATTGGCCTCTTTATGGACGATAAAAATTCTAATTCTAATTCTCTCTCCTTATCGTAATTAGCTTACCCTAGTGGTAAATCGATAACACTACAAGCACTATGTCTTGGGATCGAAACCCAATTTTCTCACCTCTCTATTATATACTTCATATATATCTCTATTTCACTAGATGCCACTGTGGAATGTAGGGGTTGAACCCATGACCACCTGGTCTCCATTGGGCAACCTTACCAACTGAGCTACATCCATCTGGGCTCTCTCCCTCTCCCTCTCTCTCTCTCTCTCTATCTATCTATCTATGTGAAAATGATGCACACCCTTCTTGGTGCACATTTGAGTATGACACACCCATTATAATGACCACCTAAACAAGTCATTGCATTCCTCATGAATTACCTTATACGTTGATCATGTGATGAGTAGGTGTTATTCATCCTCCGCGAGGTTTTCATTACATACCTCACATATCTTCATGTTTGGGCGATGATGCCATGATGCCACCTCAACACCTAGTTTGTGTGAGTGAGTTCGAAGAAGTCTTTAAGCTCTCCAAGAGCCAAGGCTAATTGGGGTTGTGAGATGTGATTGGTACGTTCTAGAATTTTTACCTTGTATCGAAGCCAACTTTGGGGGGTTAATATATGCAATGTAGTTTTCCAATTTTGACACTTCCTCATTAGTGCCTCTAGTAATCTATCCTCAATTATCACATAGTTCATTGCATCACCTAAAAGCTCTAATCAATCTTTTACTCGTCATCTCTTAAACCATTTCATAATATCGAGCACCTAACCAAATCAAACAATTTTGCTCTTGTTCGTGTTTTGTATTTACTCTTTGCATGGCTTGTACATCTATGAGGCGGAGCACTTGATCTAATAGCATGACATGATAGGATGTCGAGAATTTTACCCCCAATTGTCTACATAGAAACAAATGTTGGATTTTCTCTATTTCATCAGTGTCCAATACATCAAGTAAGAGCTGCATATTATCCAAAGTATATGAGACTTAAACAACATCAACATATGGGAGTATAGTTCGTGCATGAGTTTTGGATCATCTAATTATTCTTCTTTTGTAGCATTTTTTACTATTTCTTCAAGTTTATCAATGCATACACCAAAGAGTGTGGGAGTTAGAGGACACCCTAAGTGCTTGACCCCCATGTTGCTAAACAATTATTTCAAGAAACCAATATCCATTTTCAAGTGGCACTAAACTTGCCCATTGTTGAGCGGCAAGCTCAACTGGAGCCGGATAGGCTGGATAAGCCTAAGCCGGTGAGCGAGATGGATCGGTAAGCCGACGAGCAACCGAGTTGGCAAGCAACAGAGCCGGTGAGCTGGGGAGCCGGTTAGTCGGATCCAATCGGTAACCAGAAGCCTAGTATTAGTTTAGACTACTAGGCAGTTATAGTCTCGTAGTAAGTGTCAAATACTCGTGTGAGCATTGAAGTACGCGGTACTTCTGTCAGTCCCACGAGGACTTGTATAAATAATGCTACTGAGCACAGTTGTATAAACAAAGTGTTTTTATCGTTTTTTAATATAGCTTTTACGTTCCGCTCTCTTTGTTTTCTAACGCTTCCCCAAGTAATCGTTTTCATGGTATCAGAGCGCGAGGGTTGAGAACCTCTGCAACCGACAAACGCTTGAAAGCAAACCCTAACAGGTCGTAAGAACAGCTGACAGAGAAGTGATGGATAGAGGAATGGCTAGCTCACTCCCTGTGGAGAAACTCGACAGATCCAACTACGTATCTTGGTCGTACAAGATGCACCAGTACCTGCTTGGGCATGGCTACTGGAGTTTCGTCGAAGGAGCCAACGAAACAACACCTGATGCGACACATAAGGATTTCCCAATGTGGGAACAATGGGCAAGTAGAGTGATGTACTGCTTCGCATCCAGTGTCGGAGACCAGTTGTTGAGCCACATCCGAAACGCCAAGATGCCGAAGGAGGCTTGGGGAAACCTTCTCCCCCTGAAGAAGGTTTTCGCCGCGAGCACTACAACCCGGAAGCTGCAACTCCGATAGGAGTTGAGCAATGTCTGACAGAAGGACATGTCGGTGGCGAATTACACGGCCCGGATCAAAGAGATCTGTGACTCGCTTGCCTCTATCAACGTTACCGTAGAGGAAGACGAGATGGTATAGGTCTGTCTTGGGGGTCTGGCGTCTAACTTCAGAGCATTCCGAATAGCGGTTTGTACAAGGGAGAATACGCCGTCATTTTTCGACTTATAGTCGATGCTCCTTGTAGAGGAGAACCACGCCGGTGCGTCAACTGGCGCACCCATTGACAGCCGGATGCTGTACACGGAAGCAGATCGGTTCCGTGGGCATGGTGGACGAGGCGGGTCGGCACGCAATGGAGGCAGCCGGCAAGACCAGGAACAAAGGCACAAAGAACGTGCCGTCAACACTTCCGGACCCTTCGGGAGCAGGGGGAGTCATGGCGGCACCGGAAGACGGCAAGAGAAGACTGCAACGGAATGTTGGTACTATGGCAAAAACGGCCACAGAGAAAGTGAGTGCTGGAGAAAACGCGCCGATTTGGACAAATCCGGATTCGGCAAGGCCGGCAAGGATGGCCGGCAAAGCTCGCACTACATGAAGGGATCGGGAGGATCCAAGAACAGTAACGGGCCAACCTTGGTGATGAAGCACGAGGCGAACTCGATGAGGAAGACCACTTCCAAATCGGAGGAAGTGTGGTATGTTGATTCTGGTGCGTCGAACCACATGACGAGCCACAAAGAGTGGTTCTCCTTTTTGGAGAAACTGGATCAACCAGGAGTAGTCGAAACCGGAGACGACACTCCTCACCCAATCGTGCATGTCGGAGAAGTCCCTTTGAGCCACGTCGGACAGAAAGGGAAGCTGATGAACGTATTACACGTTCCGACAATCACGAAAAACCTGGTGTCGGTCGGACAGATCGTTGACCAGGGGATGCAGGTGCGGTTTACGCACCTTGGGTGCTTCATCGAGGAAGAGGGCCAGATTATTGCACAAGGGCGCAGAGACGGGAGGATGTTTATCCTCGACACCAATGACGTCAGCACCGCTCTGTTTGCAAAAGGACAGAAGCTCGAATCAGACATTGACCTGTGGCACAAGCGGATAAGCCACGTCAAATACGGGAGGCTTCAAGACCTGCAAACGAAACAAGTTGTTTTCGGTTTGCCGAAGTTCAGCGGTCGGAAGGCCCAAGTATGTGAAGCCTGCCAACTCGGGAAGCAACACCGGCTTCCATTCCCTACCGAACGTAACCGGAGCCGTAACAAGCTCGACCTTATCCATTCGGATGTGTGGCGACCGACACATAATGTTAGTCTTGGCGGGAGTCGATACTTCGTCTCCTTCATCGATGACTATATGCGGCACCCATGGATCTACCTCATTGAGCGGAAGAGTGAAATCTTCGAGTGTTTTCGGAGTCTCCAAAGCATGGTGGAACGGGAATCGGAGAGGAAGATCAAATGCCTGCGGTCGGATGGCGGGAAAGAATATTTTTCCGGCCAATTCAACAGTTATTTGCAGCAAAAGGGAATTCAACGAGAGTTCAACTGCAGATATACACCGCAACATAACGGTGTTGCCAAGAGGAACAATCGGTCGCTTATTGAAGCGGCAAGGTCAATGCTGGAAGAGAAGAGCATGCCCAAATTCTACTGGGCGGAGGCAGTCCGAATGGCTGTCTACATCTAGAATCGGATTGGTGACAAGGTGTCAGCTCACGAGCTATATTTCGAGCACAAGCCAAATTTGGGACACCTTAAGATCTTTGGCAACATTGCATATGTGCATGTACCGGATGAGAAGCGGAGGAAGCTGGATGCAAAATCGGAAAAATGCATCCTAATCGGCTATGCTCAAGAGCAAAAGGGTTATAAGTGTTATAACCCCCGGACAAAGCAGGTCAGAGTTAGTCGAGATGTCGAGTTCGATGAATCGGCATCATGGTATTCCTTACCGACTCCGACTTCCGATTCCGACCCGATGCCGGTGGATGAGGCTAGTGAGCATGAACCGGCCCAAGTAGATGATGATGAGGCGTGGACTCAGGATGAGAGTCCGGAATCGTTTCGGTTGAGCGGGCCGAACGAGAGACTGAGTCAATCAGACAAGTCCGATGAGGAACCGACGAGTAGTGGAGACTCTATCGTGCTCTCCCCGCGTAAGGAACCGAGGAGACGGTTCACGCGCAAAGAGAAAGGGAAGAAAAAGATGCCAGAATTCGAAACCGACAATGATGAGTCGGATCGGTGTGCATCCGACTTCGGCAAGGAGAAAGGAGGATCTTCGGCAATGAAGACCGAACCGGCCAAGAAAGGCCTTAAACCGGGTAACAGTGAGTTATGCCGGTCCACCAGCCAGAAGGATCCTGTCACGTGGTACGGGTACAATGAGTACATGGTGCATCACTATGCGTACATGACTAAAGTGGCGGAAGTACGTGAGCCGGAGAGCTACGCAGAAGCGGCAAAGGACGCAAATTGGCGTGCCGCTATGGAGGAAGAAATGTAGGCACTTGATGTCAACGAGACATGGCACCTAGTTGACCCTCCCCGTCACTGTAAACCGATCGGATGCAAGTGGGTGTACAAGGTAAAGTACAATGCCGACAGTTCAATTAACCGGTACAAGGCTGGGTTAGTGGCGAGGGGATACACGCAGACCCACGGAATCGACTACGACGAGACCTTCGCTCTTGTAGCTAAGATGTCGACGGTTCGTGTGGTGCTGGCGGTTGCTGCAGCAAGAGGGTGGCATCTTCACCAGATGGATGTGAAGAATGTGTTTCTTCAGGATGATCTTGAAGAAGAAGTCTTTATGACTCCGCCCCTCAGTTTTTCAATCGGAGATGAACAAGTCGGCGGTATGCCAGCTGAAGAAGTCGTTGTACGGCCTGAAGCAAGCCCCTCGAGCTTGGAATGCGAGGATCACGCACCAGTTGTGTAAGATGGGGTTTGCGGTCTCCAAGTCCGACTCTTTGTTGTTCATCCGGCAAGGCTCAGTTGTCGGACGCATTTGAGATGAAGGACCTGGGGGACCTTCATTATTTTCTTGGGATCGCGGTGATCCGAACCCCCGATGGCATATTGCTCTCACAACGACATTACGTCTTGAATATGTTGTACAAGTTCGGCATGACAAAATGCCGACCTGACTCCACACCCTTGGACCAGAACCAGAAGCTTCATCCCAAATCCGGACTGGCCTGTAATGAGCAACGGTTTCGACAAATTGTCGGAAGCCTTATTTACTTGACTATCACGCGACCCGACATCAGCTATCCGGTCGGCATGATAAGTCAGTTCATGCAGAAGCTGACCGTGGAGCACCTTCAGTGCGCGCAACGGATATTGCGATATGTAAGCAGCACGAAGGACCGGGGCCTGTTATACTGGCGTGGTATACCCGAAGAGCTGGTCGGTTACACAGATGCCGACTGGGCCGGCGATGCATCAGATCGCTGATCAACCTCCGATTACATGTTTTCCCTTGGTAGCGCGGCTGTTGCGTGGAGCTTCAAAAAGCAGCCAACAGTTGCTCTATCGAGCACTGAAGTTGAGTATCGGGGCGCTACCATTGCAACCTGTGAAGCCATTTGGCTTCGACGACTGCTGCAAGACCTACGGATCAAGGTACCGACCCCGATTCTGGTCTACTGCAACAACATAAGCATCATGCAACTCGCCAAGAACCACGTATTCCATGCTCGCACAAAGCACATAGAAGTGCACTATCACTTCGTGCGTGAGCGTGTCCTGAGCGGTGACATCTTCACGGATCGGTCGGATTGGCAAGTTACCGACATCTTCACCAAACCGCTTGGATCGGACAAGTTGTAGCACTTCACCGAAATGCTTGGTGTTCAGCATCTCGACGTGCCACACTTGAGGGGGAGAACGGGCAAAGACACGGGCAAAGACACTGGAACGGGCAAAGGCAAAGAGACTGCCGATTGCGCCGGTGAGGGAAGAACCGACGAAGGGAGAGTCAAGAAGAAGAAAGGAGCCAAGTCGACACGTCCGAACAAGTCGGAACAAGCGGCAACAACGGCAGAGTCAAGAAGGACAGAGCCGACCGAAGGAAGAAGGCCAAGACCCGGACATGGTCCAATGTGGTGAAGGGCCTGGAACCAGAAGACGAATCGGGAGCAACCGATTCGGACAAGAGCTGGAACGAATCGGAGACGGTCGATTTGGTTCAACAGACAGATCGGAAGAACCAGATCAATTCAAGGCCAAGAGGACGAGAAGGCAGCGAAAGTCGACGCCAACACGAAGGAATCGGCGAACCGGAATGCGCCGAAGACACAACAACAAGGGAGCTGAATTGGGCATGTTGAGCAGAGAAGCTGACTGAGGAGGTCAAGGTGCGCAGAACAAGAGGGGTTGCGACAAACAGAACCGGACCGGACGAAGAGCGCAAGCAAGGCGGAACGACACCAGGAGAAGTCGGTTGGAAGAACCGACTGCCACAGAGGCTGACACTAGGATCCAACCTCAAGTTGAGCTTGAGGAGGAGTGTTGAGCGGCAAGCTCAACTGGAGCCGGATAGGTTGGATATGCCTGAGCCGGTGAGCGAGACGGATCAGTAAGCCGGTGAACAACCGAGCCGGCAAGCAACAGAGCCGGTGAGCTGGGGAGCCAATTAGTCGGATCCAATTGGTAACCGGAAGCCTAGTATTAGTTTAGACTACTAGGTAGTTATAGTCTCGTAGTAAGTGTCAGATACTCATGTGAGCATTGAAGTACGCGGTACTTTTGTCAGTCCCACGAGGACTTGTATAAATAGTGCTACTAAGCATAGTTGTATAAACAGAGTGTTTTTATCGTTTTTGAATATAGCTTTTACGTTCTGCTCTCTCTGTTTTCTAACGCTTCCGCAAGTAATCGTTTTCCCCCATAAAATCATGCTACAATTACTCTATAGTGTATTGGCATTGCAATCTCTGTCATTATTTGCCAAAGCTGAATCCTTGATATAGTGTCAAAGGCTTTCTTAACGTCCAAAAAACAATAGTACAATGTTTTTCCTTGAACTCGACATTCTTCCATTAGAACTCTCAATGTAACCAAATAATCAACAGTCGAATGTTTTCGTCTAAATCTTGCATCACCAAGTGCTCATTTGTGATGATGTTCAACCTATGAGCTAATATTCTGTTTTATAATAGTGTTGTAGGCCATACCTGAGCTAACCATGATAGTTTGGTTGTTGGATACCATATTTTTATCTCCTCCTTTATGGAATGGTTTAATCGAATTCATTTAGTAATCTTCTCAAAACTCTTCCTTGATAGCTTGATCCATATTAGTTGTGACCCATCAATGAGTTCGTGGTTTTGTTCATTTTAAGATCTCATTTGTCATTAAAGTTGCATCCATATCTTTGCCATTAGACATATTTTCTACCCCTCTATTAACATCTTCAATAAACATACATACAATAGATGGTGTTTCAGTACTCAATATCATAGTCATTATCCCAATATCCATATAAAGCTTACGAACATATTATTCCTTTTGTTCATAAGTGGGTGTTTGTGTGTGCCCATATGGATGTAGTTTAGTTGGTAAGGTTGCCCAACGGTGACCAGGTGGTCATGGGTTCAACCCCTACAGTCCACAATGGCATCTAGTGAAATAAGAGATATCTATGGAGTGATAGAGAAGTGCTAATTATTAGTGTAAATGAATTAACGATGAGAGAGAGAGAGAGAGAGATGTTTCCCTACTCCAAATGAAATTGAAACATTTTCACATGATTCCAACGAATGATGCTAGGTCAAATATGTCAAAGGAAACATGTATTGCATGGTGCCAACTTCTCCTCTCCCCATAGTTATGCTCTGTGTCCCATACATTGGCCATTGTTTACTAAATCTTTTGGTTCCACGACTTTTGTTATGACTATATCTACAACTGTAAGCTCCAATCCTAAATGAACCATAAGACATCACTACCATTCCAATTGAGGGTATAATAGAAGCCTCCTAAAGCAACTCCCACTTATTGCATGTGTATGCATCACCGCACCAATACAAAATAACATGCAAGTTATTGACCTCTTTGTTCCTTAATGTTCACACTATTGCTTTCAAATACCTCGATTTCCCACTTGTACAACATGATCCCAACGAAATTAACGACTTCATGGTATTATTCTTTGATTTGCTCCATTTATTTTCTTATTTAAACAATGTTGCTCTAAATTTGTGTGCAAAATGCAAAAAACAACTCTACTATGTAATTTAGATATTTGACTGCTACTTGCTCTAAAAAAATTTGTGCAAAATACACTAAACAAGTCTACTATGTAATTCTAATATTTGTCTACTAGTTTTATATATTTTGATAGCCTTTTTTTTGTTACTAAGTTTTTATTCTTTATTACATTGTAATAATGCATGTTTTAGTTAAGATTTTACTTAATGTTTTGAACCATTTTTCATTAATGTGCTCATAGTCTTTGTTAGTTAGTTAGTTAGTTTATACGTAAATGAAGCTCTCATCATATAATGACTAGGTAGGTATAGATCTAGTAGTGATCTAACTAGCAAAAGGATGTTCACCTTTTCATAATAAATGGAAAGGGTTTAGATATGTACATAGACGGCGGTAAAGGGGCGTAGAAACAACAATATCTAAACATCTAACCTTTAGATCAGACCCACTTTATATATTTTGATAAGACACAATACAACTTTATATTTATTACCTTTTCGAAATGAAGAACTATACTTACATTAACATAAGAGCATGAAAATGAAGGGCACTTTTTACACTTCTATGTAAAATTAAGGAAATCTGAAGTTAAACCTTGTCATGAAAATCAATAAATAAATGTCAAATGTGAGCATCAAAGTAAATCCACGATCAGTATGCATGTAATGGGCATCCCATAAGAAAGCTTATGCTCAATTCTAGACTTGGTATGCTTATTTGTGTTAATGACATATTGATTGATGTCAATCACATGATTAGAAGATCACCATAAACACAATCAGAGACAATTGATTGTCAACTTGATCGTAAAAGTTGTTTTCTATGGGTCATTATTATTGTTATGCTTTGTTTTATTTTGTGCATGCTCCTTGATACCAATTATAGACAGTACATATTCTATCTTTCTAGTTGCACAAAAATACAAAAGGGATATAATCATAAATTCGATAAGAAAGTTAATAAGATTATTAATCATGCTAAGTGTACAAATATCCCACACAAAGATGACTAAACAATGTGTGATAGTGTTTGAAAGTAAGGCCCTATTTAGAGCATCATATAAGTGGAATTGACAAAGTACCATTTATTCTCACAACACCTTTTGACGCTTGAGGTAGGGGAAATTTGTTTGAATTGGCTAGAAGCCTAATTAATTTAGTTAATGAAAATTTAAGAAACCACCTTACGCATTATAAATTAAAGTACGCGTTGACACAACTACATGAAACACTTTGATATAAGCACAACTTAGAAAAGTTATTAAATTTTAAGATAAATATGGGGAATCAACACATGACTTATTTTTCGAATAATGAACTGTTATGATTACTTACGAATTTAGATTCAAGGCAATGACCTTTGTTGTATGGATGTAAGTAGTCTTAGTAATTCTAACGATTGGTTCTAAAAATAAGCAATGCTAATTTACTCTCAAATGGAGAGGTGCTATAAAAGCTCGTAATTGGGTTGTATATGTCACCAATTTTGTTATACTTTTTGGATTTATTGAACAATACGGTTGTTTAAGACTTTTCAATTCAATGACATCTAGCAACAAAAGTGGAAGTTATCATCATGTCATGGCCTTGTAAAAGTGAGAAACTATAATGGACATAAAGTTGGCTCGGTGACCTTACCGAGCATGCATTATTATAGTAGAGGAGTTATGTTTCCATGCCAATTTCATTTATTGAGGTATTTGGGCCACCATATTCCCTATTGATGGTGAGTTGGGCAAGAGTGGTTGACGTGCACTCTCAAGCTGCTAATTTGCTTACCCTAATCTTGCAAACTCTCACTCAACTCTCTCAAAAGCATTAAGCTAATTTGCTTACCCTAATCTTGCTAGTGCCTTAATGAGCTAAAGGGTAAGATGCATACACAAGTAAATAGATTACACGCAAAAGAACTAACCACATTACTACAATTAAACGGAAAACAAACAACACATACAAAAAGAGGAGTGATTAGGGTTTAGCTAGATGTCGTTTAACACTAATCACTCACTTCACAAGTATGAGAGATTAAGAGAACTACATCTTAGACTACAAAGTGGAAATAAAACTAAAGATTCAAGAAAAAACTTAAAAGGTATGAAAGTGACTTTTTTAGCTCACTTACAAAAAGATTGTCCCCTTCCACATTGGGAGGGCCATTAAGATTGAAGTCTAAACCTATTCTTGTTGTGTTTTCCTTCTCTTGGTTTTACACCTAGTAAAATGCCTTTGCACCATTGTCAATATCTTCATGGATCTTGCTACACACAAATACTTTATTGAATATGTATGCCAAATGTGGAGAGTTTGTAAAATCTCAGAAAGTGCTTCAAGAGCTTCCTATTCGAGATATAGTCTCTTGGAATGCACTTATTGGTGAGTATGCTAAATAGGGTCAAGGCCACAAAGTTGGAGCGTTTTAAACAGATTCAAAATGATGGCATTGCCCAGATACTGTCACATATTTTTTGTTTCCTTGCAAAATCACAAGAGGATATGTAGAGAACAGCCAAGATAAAGAATCATTGAATTATGTTCAGTTTATGCAATATCAAGGTAATGTGGAATTGGGTTTTGTGAAGAAACTCTTAATTTTGTTGAGCATCTACAAATGGAGGGGTTTAATATGATGACATTTTCTGGTATGTTGAAAGCATGTGGCAACATGGGAGATATACAGAAAGGGAACAACTTCCATGTTCAAATGTCCTCGCAAAACATGGAGGTCACAGAAGCAAGTGCCCTTATTGAGAAATATGCTTGAAGCTTAACAAGTCTTTGCCATAAGACAAGCAAGAGGTCTTTTTGAATGGCCTAGTTTAAGTTCGAGATATGCTTGAAACGTAGAAATTGTGCAAAAAACATTTAGCACAATTATGGTTTCAAATATCATCTCATGGAATGGACTCAAAAGAGGCTATAGAGACAATGGATATGCCGAGGAGGTGTTGTATTAGTTTTGAATCGATGCAAGACAATATATGTATATTGTTTCCTTTAATTTTAATACCAATGGAGGATTTTTTTTATGGAAAAGTACTTGACAAGCTGGCACGGTGGCATGAGATTGAGTGGCAAGATTCATTTATTGCATGTCATCAATCAATTTGAGCTTGATATTTACAAGTTTAGCAACTACTACATGCAACTTTTAAAACAACCTCCTTTAACCTTTAAGTCGTCCAATGGTAGTTCCTAGGATATTAAAATCTTCTTGTCCTCCCTTCCCACCCTCTACTTTTGGTCGAATCGACTTTTGCATGCCAATCCTTGGTTTCCAACAAAAAGGCTCTTAAATTTTTACTTTTCTTATGGGAAATCTAGTAATTTCAAGCTTCATCTCCTTATATAAATTATACATTTCCTTGTAGCAATAAGATTTTTTTGATATGGCAATATTTATATATAATGCATGTTTTTCACTTAAATCCTAAATTACCCTCATGTTTTCGAAATTCCCAATAGTCGAGCATATATATATATATAAGAGATGGGAACTTAGGCTATTAAATGTTTGGGTTGACTAACAAGTGGGGGTGTTGGGGGGCATTATGGTGTTTGTGGGATGGCAATGGATGGGAGCATAAAAATGCTATTGTCAAACATTTTTGTCTATGTCAAGATGAGTTGGGGATGTGTGTGTAGGTGGGATGAATTGTAATGCCCGAAGTAGGGTATCAACCATTTTTGGACTAGGTGTTTTAGAGTTCAAATGCATACCATTGGTAAATATCTTCAAGGGTAAGTGATGGAAATGAAGTACTATTTAAACTGTTAGGGTAATTAATTGTGAGAGCGATGGAATTAGGGTTTGTGGTCATCAATTTTTTGTCATTATTGAACTATTATTAACTATTATTAGACGATGATGTCGAGGTAGATGGTTCAAACAAGCCAAATGGTTTGCATTTTTTTTTGTATTTTGTCATCGTGATACAAACCAGGCTGGCTAGATGTAGAAGTTTGTAGTTGCTCGTGCATGTGCCTCTTTGAACGGTTTGCAAATGTAGCTTCAACTTTCTTCATGATGATTGAGGCATGATTGTTCACATAATGTTTATATCATCATTTCTATGAAAGAAAAATGGTTTTTGGGTTATTAATTGATGTTTTGCTGACAATAATTGGTTAAATGTTTCTTGGTGCATTTTTAAAACTAAACATTTTGGCCTAAGGTAATCATACATTAATTAGCAATTAACTAAAGTAGATAATTCACCGGCTTCAAGATGTTCAACCTACTCCTTAGTTTAGTTATTAGCTTTTTGAAGTCTATATAATATATAAACATTTAAAATGAAGGGGAATATTATATTTTACACTTAATACTGTCTTTATATTATATTAAATTATATTTAACCTAAAATTGTAAAGCAAAAAGTAGAAATAGAAAACAATCATCACTATATAACCTTGATTGGAGGAGAGGTCGTCCAACATGATGAGCCAATTCTAGGCTCTAAAGAGAATTCACAACACTTGTAGTAAGCATGCAACATTGTCACGCATTTCAACGAGTAGTTTTGAGTAAGGGAATAAGACTATCTTAAACCAAGATTAGGTTTGGATGGTTGGACACCTTCTAACATGTTGTGTAAATGCAATATGGTCTATGGCCATAGCCATTAGGTTTCATCTTTAGTTAAGCTTTGTAGACAAGCTCAAGAGTATGCTCGATAGGAATGCTTGGTTGGCTTCATAGGTAGGGTTGCTTGGCTTTATTACAATGTAGGCTTAATTGGCTTTGTATGTATGTTTTGTGTTATTTTGATGGACAAGGGGGAAGAATTGGTTTGGTAGAGAGTAAGCCAAGGGTTGGTCGCCTAAAGCAATGTTGGCTGCGTTATTTGTTTGGACGCCAATAATAATCTTTATTCTCAATAAGATGGCATTAATGTCTAGAATGTTTTTCACTAATACATTACTTTAAACTCGTACTTATTTGTTAGCTAGAGAGAAGTGTTTTGTCTTAGCTTCATATTTCGGATCAAACTAATGATGAACTAAAGAACAAGCGATTAAGGAGAAGAATGGATTAAGGGTGCTTAACCACACCAACCAACATCAAGCAAAAGGCATGAGACAAATATAAAATACCATTAGTGCCTAATTGTAAAAGATTGCTTGCGGAAGCGTTAGAAAGAACAATACACAAAGAGAGAGAGAGAGAGAGTACGCGGGAGAGACACAAAGAGAGAGAGAGAGAGAGAGAGCAAGACACACTATTTTCCAAAATTATATGAATACTCTGTGCTCTGTATCTACAACGCGCTCATCAGCACTATTTATACAAGTCCACACGCGACTGTTAGAAGTACGGTGTACTTCAATGCTCACACGAGCATCTGACACTAACTACGAGACTATAACTGCCTAGTAGTCTAACCTATACTAGGCTTCCGGTTACGGATTGGATCCGGCATACCGGCTCCCCAGCTCACCGGTCCTTATTGCTTACCGGCTCGGTTGCTCACCGGCATACCGATTCATCTCGCTTACCGGCTCAGGCTTATTCAGCCGATCCGGCTCCGGTTGAGCTTGTCGCTCAACACTCCCCCTCAAGCTCAACCTGACGTAGGGTCGTAGTGTCAACCTCTATGGCAGCCGGTTCTTCCAACCAACTTCTCCTAGCGTCGCTTCGCCTTGCTCGCGCTCCTTGTCCGGTCCGGTCCCGTTTGCCGCGACCCCTTTGGTTCTGCGCGCCTCGACCTTCGGCATGTATGCTCAATAGGCCCATCTCAGCTCCTTCACTGCTATGACTCCGGCACTTGCCGATCCGTCGGTTCCACCGTGATATCATCGACTTCCGTTGCGTCCGTGTCTCCTTGGCCTCTCGTTGATCCAACTCATCCGGATCCGTCTGTTGATCCGAATCGGCTGTCTCCGACTCGTTCCAACTCTTGTCCGAATCGGTATCCTCCGATTCGATTTTCGGCTTCAGGCCTCTCACCACATCGGACCACGTCCAGGCCTTGGCCTTCTCCGTGCTTCCCTTGGCTTCTTCAGCCGGTTCACCAAAGTCAAATTCTTCATTCGACTCCGCATCATGGCCATTACGATCGTGATGACCTCGCATAGCATGCACTTCTCTTCCTGAGTGTACTCTTCTTCTTCACAACCGCTCACTCCAACCTGTTCGGATGTGCCGACTTCCTTCGTTGACTCGGCTTCATTTTTCTTCTTGTCTCCACCTCTACTAGTTCTTCTCTTACCTACGGGTTCAACAGTTTTTTTGCCTTTGCCCATTTCGGTAGTGTCTTTGCCCTTGCATCTCCCCCTCAAGTGCGGCACGTCGAGATGCTGAACACCAAGCATTTCGGTAAACTGTTGCAACTTGTCCGACCCGAGCGACTTGGTGAAGATGTCGGCAACTTGCCGATCCGTGTGAACATATCGTAGTTCAACTTCACCACTCAGGACCCGCTCACGCACGAAGTGATAATGCACTTCTATGTGCTTTGTGCGAGCATGGAACACAGGGTTCTTGGCCAGCTGCATGCTGCTAAGGTTATCGCAGTAGATCATGATCGGGGTCGGTACCTTGATCCGCAGGTCTTGCAGTAGTCGTCGAAGCCAAATGGCTTCGCAGGTGGTAACAGTCGCGCCCCGGTATTCAGCCTCAGTGCTGGATAGAGCCACTGTTGGCTGCTTTTTGCTACTCCACGCAACAGCCACGTTCCCAAGAGAAAACATAAAGGCGGAAGTTGAGCGACGATCTGTTGCATCGCCAGCCCAATCGGCATCTGTGTAGCCAACAAGCTCTTCGGTTATACCTTGCCGGTATAAGAGCCCCCCGTCCTTAGTGCCGCTTACATACCTCAGTATTCGTTGTGCGCACTAAAGGTGCTCCACGATCGGCTTCTGCATGAATTGGCTTACCACTCCGACCGGATAGCTAATGTCGGGTCGGGTGATGGTCAAGTAGATCAGGCTTCCGACTATTTGTCGAAACCTTTTCTCATCGCAGGCTGGTCCAGAGTTGGGACGGATCTTCTAATTCCGGTCCAGGGGTGTGGAGACAGGTCGGCATTCCATCATGCCGAACTTGTACAATATATTCAACACATAATGGCGTTGAGAAAGCAATATGTCATCGAGGGTGCGGATCACCTCGATCCCAAAAAAAAATGAAGGTCCCCCAAGTCCTTCATATCGAATGTGTCCGACAACTGGGACTTGACGCGGTTGATTTCCGGAAGACCTGGGCCGATGATGACTAAATCATCAACATAGAGTAAGATACATACCGGACCGTTTGAGCCTTGACGGGAGGAGATCAATTACGTCAGCTTCTCAGCTGATGTGCTACCAGACGACCCGAACATACTATCAATCGAAAATCCAGTCGGCTCAGAAGTTCTGCTCACGACTGAAGAATCGAGCACATGGCTCTTGGATTCGGGTGCGTCATTTCACGTGACTCCTCATCGATCCCAATTTCGGCAATATACGATCCGTCACTCCGACTCAGTTCGGGTCGGCAACTCACAACACTGTGACATCATCGGAATCGGCACAGTAGAGCTCAACCTTGCAGGTGGCTCTACACTTGTACTCCACAATGTCCGACATGTACCCGAGCTCTCAAGGCCATTGATCTCAGTCGGACAACTAGATGAAGACGGCATTCGTGCCGGTTTCTCTTCGGGAGGGTGGACACTCCACAGGGGGAACCTCCTGCTTGCTAGAGGACCCAAGATACACTCACTGTATCCGTTACATGTTACGCTCAGAGAGGGTAACCTGTTTTTGGTGGATATTCCTGTGTCATCACTATGGCATCGAAGATTAGGACACCTCAGCAAGGCCGGCATAACGCATCTATCTAGAGCCGGATACATCCCTAAACTCTCCTTCTCCGACCATCAATTCTGCGAGCATTGCCAGTATGGCAAACAAGCCGCCGCATCACACCCGACATCAGCACCAAGAGAAACGAGACCTCTCGATTTAGTCCATTCGGACGTCTGTGGCCCAATGCCGCATCAGTCTCTAGGCGGTGCCTCTTACTTCGTCACTTTTATTGACGATTCGACTCGAAAGGTGTGGGCTTATCCAATTCGCACCAAAGATCGGGTCTTCTCGATCTTCACCGATTGGCTCGCTATGGTGGAAAATCAAACCGACCGAAAGCTGAAATGCTTTCGGACAGACAATGGGGGAGAGTTTAAATCCGAAGAATTCGTCAAATTCTGCCGACAACGCGGCATCCGACGTGAATTTACGGCACCACACAGCCCGGAGCAAAACGGGATTGCCGAACGCATGAATCGGACAATCCAAGAACGGATAGTTTCCATGCTCCAACACTCCGGACTGTCGGATGGCTTCTGGGCAGAGGCTCTACTCACGGCAGTACACATAATCAATATGTCGCCAAGTAGACCTCTAGGACTTCAAATTCCTCAGGAACTATGGATCGGCAGTAAGCCGAATTACGACAAGCTGAGGATCTTCGGATGCGAGGCGTACGCTCTTATTCCGAAAGATGATCGCCGAAAACTTGCACCTCGGTCCAGGAAATGCATTTTCCTTGGATATGGATCCGACGGCGAAATGGGATACCGACTCTGGGACCCCGAACGCAGACAAATCGTTCGAAGTTCGGACGTTGTGTTCAACGAGTCGGCTATGAATCCATCAGTCGAAAAACCGATCGAAGTCCGAAGGGTAACATTTTCCGATGTGCCGACCCTTCAAGAAGGCCCCGCTCACAACACACGGTCAGCTTCACGGGTAGCTGAACCTTACACTACCGACTCGGACAACTCCGACTCGGCACAGCCGAATGATTCGCTTTCGGACCATCCGACCCCGATACCCGATGCGACCAGTCCAATCTTACCTCGACGATCCGAGAGACTGTCGCAACCTCCGGAGAGGTATTCTCCTGGAATTTTCTTCACCGACGCCGGTGAACCGACGTCTTACGAAGAAGCATCGACATCTGTCGATTCAGCCACCTGGCATCTGGCGATGGAGTCGGAAATGCACTCCATTCGGGCAAACAAGACTTGGGATCTGGTTGAATTACCCAGGAACCGACGTGCTCTTCCTTGCAAGTGGGTTTATCGACTAAAAGAGACGTCTGATTCGACCACCCCAAAGTACAAGGCCAGATTAGTTGCGAAGGGCTTCCGACAAGAATATGGCGTCGACTTCGACGAGATTTTTTCACCAGTGGTGAAAATGACAACCCTTCGTTTCCTACTCGGCGTAGTGGCAGCCGACAACTTGGAGCTGATTCAGCTAGATGTCAAAACAGCCTTCCTGTTGGAGACAATGTCGTCTGTGCGGAAGATCAAGAAGCATTCGATTCTTCTCTGAGTACCTGCGTATGAGAGATTGTAGGTCGTTGCACAGAGAGAGAGAGAGAGAGAGAGGCACAAAAGAGTCTTTATTTCATAAAGCAAATAATACAACAACCAACCTCACAAAGAGGTTACAAGGTCACTATATATAGTGACCGACTTAGGGCAACTACCCTTTATGCTAATTACATAAATGGCCAAAACGGGATAGTGTGAATACGTCCATTATACACATGTATTCGACACTCCCCCGTAATGGGCGTATACATGGGTTATCTAAGATTACAGGTATAGACTTAGGTTCTCGGACATATCAGCTTTGTTCGAGTCGGCAGGGTCCGAAGGCAGAAGACCGAACTGGTCGGGTCGGAACAGTTGAAGCCGATCATTAAGGAACTGATGTCGGTTGTCGGGAACCATCCTGCTCTGTGTCCGGCTCTAACCGGACTGGTTTGTCGTTACGCCCATCTGATGCCGAAGAGACCGAAAGCGGTCTGCCGAAAGACACTTGGTCATTCCATCTGCGACATTGTCGGTTGTGGATATTTTCTCTAGACCGATTTTCCCTGAAATGACGCAGTCCCGAACGAAGTGATATCGAACGTCGATATGCTTGGAGGCGTTGTGGTGAACCGGATTTTTCGACAGGGCAACAGCGCCTTGACTGTCGCTATAGACAACTAGGGCCGAGTCATGGTCGACTTGCCGAAACGTGTGCGCCAGCCGACCAAGCCATAAGGCTTCTTTTGCTGCGTCGGACGCAGCTACATATTCTGCTTCGGTCGTTGAGGTCGCTGTGCACTCCTGAAGTTTCGACTTCCACGAGATTGCTCCATTGCCGAATTTGAAGCAGTATCCGGTTGTTGATTTCCGACTGTCTATACAGCCGGCGAAATCCGAGTCGGTGTAACCGACTACGCCTGAGGTTCGGTTCGGACCGAAAAGAATGCCGTGATCTTTTGTGCCAGCCAGATATCTGAACACATGCTTGACTGCGTTCCAATGCGATCGGCCAGGATTGTGCATAAATCTGCTAACGACTCCTACGGCATGAGAGATATCAGGCCGTGTCGCGACCATCAGGTACATAAGGGAGCCGACTGCCGGTGCATACGGTACCGACTTCATATCTTCCCCCTCCGAACCGGATGTCGGGCAGTCTCGCTGAGAGAGCCGAAGATTCATAGGGAGCGGGGTTGAAGCAGATTTGGCTGATTGCATGTTGAAGCGTTCCAAGACACGTCCGATATAGTCGGTCTGAGACAAAAAAAGATGTCGTTTATCGCGATGCCGACTAATCTTCATGCCAAGGATGTGTCGTGCCGGACCGAGGTCCTTCATGGCAAACTTCAACCGCAGTTGCCGAACGAGATCGGCAAGTTCGCCCGCGTGGCGTCCAGAAATTAGCATGTCGTCCACGTAAATGATGAGGAAGATGGGTGATCCATCTTGAGCTGTATTGGTGAAGAGACAATGGTCCTCATCGCTTTTGGAGAAGCCGATCGATTGGATGAAGTCGTCGAACTTCTTGTACCATTGTCGTGGTGCCTGTTTGAGGCCGTATAGACTCTTCCTGAGTCGGCGGAGTACTCTGCGTTGATGCCAGTCGC
>NW_028230445.1:19469807-19599137 GCF_043228905.1 Azolla caroliniana
ATTTCTTGATATACTCTCATAGTAACAGAATGCATTTGCAGACCTTTACTATGTTGAATAGAGTTTACCATGTGCATGCATTTATGGTTTTGGCATGTGAGGTTTCCAACGTTTAGCATATGTTCTCGATCTTGAACCATGGACCATGGAGAAAAGGTCTGTCAGTATGAAAAGAGCAAAAGCTATTGTTATGAAAGCTTTATGTTTGCTCTTTTTGACATGTCACTGCTAGTTGTGAAAAACCATAAATATTAATGATATTACTGCTGAAATGTGATGATAATCCTGGAAAACCGACCCCAGCAGAATGCAACTTCACTTCTCACTGCTGTTAAACTTAATATTTGATTGGAACAATCATGAATGATGTTTATGCATCAGTTTTTCTCACTCTGGATGAGAAACAACCATCCTACTTTTGTATTCCCAATTGCATTCTAAATTTCTCCAATGAGCCGCATACTCTTCAAGTTGATTTGAAACTCTTGGTCCTGACCATAACGGTTTTCCAATAGTTTGTTCTTCCCTCTTATATTTGATTTTTATACATGTGACCTCTTATCTCTTACCCGCTCCCCCCCCCCCCCCCCCCCCCCCCCCCCTCTCATGTTGAGCAAATCTTGAATATAACATACAACAGCATCATAAAAAGTGGAGTAGTTAAATCTGCAAATTGTAGCATGGACGTAATAACTCTAGCTATCAGTAGAACTGTCATAGATGCAGTTTTCTGGAGTGGCAGGAGAGTAGTTGAGCAATCTACTGGTGTATCTTATGAAAGGGAAGGCACGACAATGTTTTGAGATTTAATTCACTGGTGATGGCTGACTAACTAAGATTTCCAAGGATTTCTACAGTTTTTTATGTCCTGAATCTTCTGATTTCCACAGTAATCTAACTTTTGGAAAACCATGTTTTTTAATAAATAGTATAAAGCACAAGTCTGAACATTTTATGAAAAATATTCGTGTGGTTTTATGTTCAATGCCACATGGATTATTTTGAATATTGGACTTTTAATCTTGTGATCAATCCTGTGTCTGATTTTCATGTGCTGAGCTCTTGGCAATTGTTTCTTGCTTCATTGGGTGTATTATCTTTGTTAGCAAGAGATAAAACTTATTATAAAGTTTGATATTTTAACTGTGATTTTTAGCTTGTCGGATATGCACAATGCTCGGAGTGGAATGGAGGTGCTTGCTGAGATGTTGAGTGCTATAGATCCCAAAAACCGACAGGTATTATGGGAATAACGTAATTGAAGGACTAAATTTCTGCATGTTCATGTAAATTTATGTCTGTTTGTTTTTGTTGATTTATGATTTCTGCAGGTTTGTGTTTTGTTGTTTTCAGTCTTGTTTTGTTCGTTAATATGTATATTTGTGTATTTACTTAGATAGAGAATTCATAAATACATGGATATCTAGAAATTCATATTTATGCATGAGACATATGTACTGACATGGATAATATATGTTGTGGAAATATTTACATTTTATGTATAAAGGACTAGTCTTGTGCTGCATTATGATCTTTTGATGGGCTGTAATTATAAATCTGTATTCTCAAGGCTTTGTACGATGAAACTATCTTTTGGCAATGGAAGATGAGTAAAGTTTATTTTATTTTACACTAGGCTCTAAGGGATGAAGTGATTGTGGAGCTTGTAGAACAATGCCGTACTGCGGAGAGACGAGTGCTGCAGCTTGTGAATTCAACTTCGTAAGTTTGTGCTCAACTTATTAGTAATCTCGTGTATGCCATCTTTATAAAGTTGAATTTCTTGTAATTAGAAGTGATTATTTTCGAATTTCTGTAGCTCTTTACTCTTCCATATTGATTCTTCAACAAAGTAGATAAAATGATCTTGTAATTGAGGAGGGTATTAAAAGTTTCTTGTTCCATTGCTCTCTGAAAATCTAGAAGAACTGCTTGCAAATTGGTAGGTAACCTTTTGCAGGTGTTTTTCCATGGAAATTTTGATTAACATAATTTTAGTTTTGAATCACTCCAACCAGGACAAATGTGATATTTTAAAATCTTTGTTCCTGAAGGTGTCAAGATTTGCTTAAGAGGCTATAGATGCAATTAAATGATTGTGTTTTCTGCATTTTTCTGTTTTTCTCCTCCCAAGGATCTTTCTGATAATTTAGTTGGGCTTTCTTTTGACAGGAATGAAGAGCTATTACGTCAAGCCTTAACCTTAAATGATGATTTGAAAAGAGTACTAGCAAAACATGATGCCATTCAGTCAGGTGCTCCATTGCTGAAGGAATCTTCTACAGCCCCACCTCCTCGTGTGACATCCCCATCCCCTTTTGTTGGTAACCGGTCGCAAAAGGATTCAGATGATGTGTTATCTCAGCTCACTCACAGGTCAAATAGTTATATAATAAATGCTGAAAAGAGCATCTAATTATTCTTAATTTGTGCCATTTTCAAGCTGAGGGAGTATTCTTCTATATTTAAAAAGGAGCTTCAGTTTAGGAGAGATGGGATCTACTCAAATTTGCTGGATCGTTTTGAAATCTAGTGCTGTCATATATTATTCAATGGGTTTTGTAAAATGATAAGATGAATAGAAGTTGCAGTAAAATATCATAGAGTCTGTTTCCTCTACCTTGGAAGGAAGTCCAACTATGGGTGGGGGGGAGGTGTGGGAATTAATTTTATAGTGAACATGTCGATATATCATTGATGCAGGAAGAAAGAAAATATTCATTTGTTATAAGCACATGATTTATTTTATAATTGGATTTGTAAAAATGCTCCCTGGAGGGGTGTTCGTTGCTGAACATGTCTACATGGGTTTCACAGAAAATGTTCATTCTGTAGAGTACGTCATTTTATAACCATGGAATAACATAAATATACAGATACATGATAACTCTGGAAAGAAGTTTTCTGAATTAAATGGAGGCATCTAGAATTGGCAAATCAGAGCAAATGCATTTACCCCTAAAAACTCGCATGTTGCAATGCTTTAAAGTAAATAACTTGTATGATAGCTTGAATCCATTCATGATGACAATAGCCTGTTTCTGATAGTTTGCGATTGATTTATCAGATAATTTCCTGAACTTTATTTTGATTTTCTTCAGACCTGCAAAGCCCACCACAGTGCCTGTTTCTTCCAGTGCTCAACTTGCTTTACCTCCACCTATTCAACAGCCTAATAACAATGTGGCACCTCCTGCAACTACACGTGCAACAACATTTGATCTGTTGAGTGGTGATACATTTCAGAGTACAACTGAATCTCCTCTATCAACTCCACAGAAGGCACCCGATTCTCTTGCATTAATAACTTTGGATGGGCCACCACCAAATGTCACCAGCAGTTCAGGATTCCAAACTGGACAATTTAACACTGGTCAGCAGACTTATATGCAGCAGAATGGAACATTTCCTACTCAGTTTAATGGTTCACCAGGGCAGATGAACAACAATAGTTATGTTGTACCTTGGGCACGTGGTCCATCAAGTTCTTTTCAGACTTCTGTTAACCCTAATGACTCGTCCTTCCACACAGAACAGACTGTTATTCAACCCAATGGCTCTGCTCTGAGTCCACGACAAGCAGCTTTAATCTATGGTGGCACTCCTGCAAGTGGCTCTTCCCTGAGTCCGCAGCAAACTGCATTAATATTTGGTACAAACCAAATGCCTCCTTCAACCTCTGGTTCATCGATGAGTCAACAGGAAAACTCTATCTATGGTGGGGAACAATCGAATTCTCATATACTCCAAAGGCCACTTTCAGACTTACCTTATGCAACACCCCAGTTTTCTAATGTGTCACAACAACCAAACTTTCCTTACGTAACGCAGATTTCGAGCATGATTCCACAACCTTCATCTTCACAAGTATATCAGCCTTCAGTTCAGCCTACATCTCCACAAGGATATCAGGCTTCATTTCAACCTACATCTCCACAAGGATATCAGCCTTCTTTTCAATCTATGTCCCCACAAGGATATCAGCCTTCTTTTCAACCTTCATCCCCTCAAGGATATCAACCTTCTTCTCAGTTTCAACCTCTATACTCAACAGGTCAATTCCATCAGGAACAAAGCCTTGGTCAAGGGTCATATGCATCGTATACTGTACCATCTGTGCAGATTCAGCAAGGCTTGGGTGCACAGTCATCTAACCATCCTTTACCTCCTGCACCATGGAGCATGGAAAATACATCATCTTTACAGACCTCAAATGTATATGGAAATTCATCAGTACTTCCCTCTACATCACAGCATCAACAGCAGTTGTACCAAGCATCATCTCATTTTCAGCACACTAGCCTTGCTGGACATATGCAAAATCTTTCTTTGCAAGGACATGGTACTAGTTATTATCCACAAACTCAATCAATGCCAACATTCACGACAGAATCTGACTACACAATGGTTCGAAAGCAAGGTAACCCAAAGAAGGAAGTGAAAGATGATGGTCTTTTCAAGGATCTATTTGATATTGCAAAAGTGAAGAAGTAAGAGGTAGATCTGGATGAAAATGATTTAATGGTGGGTTAGGAAATTTGCATCTCTGGTCAGATTGTTATCTATGATCACGTTCAGATTCCGCACCGTGTTGTATATCATTATTGTGAAGACCTGTAGTATCATTGATCAAAGCAGTTTTACTAAACAAAGTCTCTTTTGAGGATATTTTAAAACTTTGATATGTGTACTTAGCACAAGAGTGTAAAATGGTTGTGTAAGCATTAAAATAAGATAAACCACATTGTTTTTTTGTCTCACTCAGATTCACATACATTGGTTGTGAATTCACTTTGAGAGCCATATCAGTCTACCAGATTCTCAACAAGTAGGTGACACATGCTTGATATATTTATATATTGATAATTACGAAGCTTTAAAGTTAATCATGTTGAGTTTTCTTCTATTTTATGGAAAAGAGATCATATTTGTAAATGTTGATCTGTCTAAACTATGGATCATGTACACATCAGGGTTTTATAAGAAATAAATTTATTTAGTTCCTTTGCGTAAGTATGGTGGTAATGTAAATAATCTGAGATGAAATGGAGAGATGATATGAAATGCCAAACATTGTGAGAAGGGCAGGTAAATGTGATAGCAACAATTTTTTTGCCACTTCTGCCCATGTTCAGGTAGTCAAAATGTGTATATTGCTTGATTATGCATATCTGTTTGGGTGTCTAGAGAAGTGGAATGACGTTTCAAGAAGATAACATAGAGGCAGCCAAGGGCACTTCATTTACATGTGGGCTGGTATTATAAACTCTTCATGGTGGAGTACAGCTTTACAAACATTGTTAATTCTTTGCAAAAAGACATGCTTATCTTGTAAACTAAAGGGTCACCAGGAAATTTATGAGGTCATAATTGACCAAGCAAAAAATTAGTTCAAGTGGATCCCAACAATCTTTTAGATATTTTGTTCTCAATTTATAATTTACATGTAATTTGGTTCAAGTGGACTGCCTTGAATGAGAAGATGCCTAGTTTTATTAAGCATGTTAACCCATGTTAATAGAGTCTATCTATTGATGAGATATTGATCTCTTAAAGTATCATGCTAAAATAATGTTTTGGATACAACAAAAAATCTCTCTTGAAATGTCTTTTGTTTCAAGTGCACCTTGTGATTTGATCATCTTTTGTCAAGAATAAACCAGAAAAGAGGATATTAAGATAATGATTGCATCCTTGAAGTTTGTGTTCGCGAAGAACCTTACGGGGTTTCAGCTTATCTTTGAAAAAGTGAGCGAGGGTTTCAACATTTTGAACTAGGAAGAGGGGAGGGAGAAATGAGAAGGAAAGAATTAATAGATCACCAACATTGATGGATTGGCTTAATTCATTAAGCATGAAAATGGAGGAAGGGATAAACTAGAATGAAGAGGGAATGGGTAAAGTAGGGGACATGAAACGAGAGGAAGGATGTGAGGATGAAATATTGGACTTGGCATCTTCAAAATTATCATCATGGTCAATATCAAAAGTATCAATTCCTGTGAGGCAAGTTGGCACGAATGTTGTGAGGATGTGAGTATGGGAGATCACTTCTCTAGTATTAGAGTCTGCATCACGAGCAATAGAGAGGGGCATGTCTATGAACATTGGATATGAGTTTTGGTGACTCAACCATGCATACATGATTGTTGCAAGTGGCAAAGGTGCCATAGCCATTGTCGATGCAAGTTCATGGTTTGACTTCATCACCAAGTAGCCCAACATTACCATTTGTGATAGAAACAATGCCCCTACAACTCTTGCTTGCATGTGTGGCCACATTCTTCCCATGCTTTCATACAATGGGTAATTTACATTTAGTACCTGCATGCAAATGCTAACTCTTAAGTTTAATGAGTATGTCCCTCTCTCAAATTCAATTTGTACGTCTCTTTGATGATCCCTTTATGTCTCTCATGATATTGACATGCACATTTATGCCCTTTGTTCAAATGTTTATAATCTACCATGAGTGAAATATTTTTTCTAGCGAGCATGATCACCTTGCTTATTAAAGGTTTATCCACGTTAGAGTTGTGGTAAATAAATTGTCAAGTTCTTTTATTGTTTTTACAAGGATGATATGATGTTGTTTAAAAATGGCAAAACATGACAATAAAAGCAAAAAGCTTACCTGGTTTTGCATGATGACCAAAGCAAAGGCGAAATAGGCAATGGTGAAGGGCAAGATCATGGGAGAGATGATAGCATACGAGATTGCAATGACGACTACCATCATGTCACCTGACATTAATTTGGCATAGTTTAACGGCTTTGGCATCCATGTCTCCCTTTCCTCTTGTAATGTCTTGCACTTGAACTTCCTCTTTAGGTGATACACAACCCATGCCATCACTCTTGACAACCTCAACCCATAACCCACGGAGAACCTGTCCCAATTAATTTAAAAGATCTCTATCAACATATAAACTATGGGCATTTCTTATAACTCATCCTTATCAGAAATTAAAAACACAACCCATCTCATATGTGACTAATTGTTGGCTTATCTATGATACAATTTCAAACAACTGCCTACATCATCTCGTTTAGATCACGACCCTTGCCGTGATCCAATATCTTCTCATTAGATATTTGTTTACTATATTTATATTGCTAAATGTTCCCTATTTGGCAACTCACTAAGTGAATATCATCCCGTTTTGACATTAGCAACAAAACTAAGTGTAGGATGTAATATTTGCAATGTAGATCATCAACATGTTCACCCTTTAATCATTTCTGTCTCTTGATGGCTACATTAACACCTCCAATGTTCACTTTATATTGCTCAAACATTAGCAAATATTCTAACTTTGTTTCCTAGGCTAGAAAAATGTAATATACATTTGCGTCATAGTTAAAAGTCTTTTTCTTGTTTCACAATATACGTTTGTCTCAAACTAGATGACTTTTTTGCCTTAAACTTTGCCTAAGGAATTACTTAAGATAATCACATTAAAGATACATATGTCTTTCTATATGTAGGTTTTACTCCATCACGTGTTGCTATGTTGCATCACTGTGCTTTGGCAAAGGAAAATCTTGATAATGAATTTAGATAAGAGCCACAATGAATGCAAACATTCCAATGGGTGTGTGCTTTGGCATGAGGTGTAAGAATTTTGGACGTCTAATATGACTCTTTTTAGCCTTTCTTGATGTCTCCTCATGCCAAAATTCTTGATCCAATATTGTAATTTTTTACGAAAGACTTTGAAGTGCTAGTTTTCTTCAATTACAATATTCAAAGTCTTTCGTAAAAAATTAACTTTGTAATACATAGTCATTTAAAGAGCATTTTAGAATTGATACCCTCATTGATTGAAAATGTGACAAATTGTCTAGAATTCTCTAGCGTATTTCTATTTCCAATAGCTTGGCCTGTTTTTGTTATGGATGTGCATCTTTACTTTTCACTATCTTTGAAAGAGCTAAAGCTACATTGCAACATTATTTTGTAAATGATTTCCAGAACACACCAACAATGTCTTTATAAAGATATTTTGAAATGGATATTCTTAAGAAAAAGTTGAGGATTCTCCTTAGTTGACAAGAGATAAATGTGGGCTCTCTTTGTCAATTTAAAAACAATCTTTTCATAAATATTCTACTCATATGATACTCATGTCAAATGTATTATATTAAATCATGCTAATGTGAGCAAGTAAGTTGACTATTTAAATATAGCAAAACACTAGGACATGACTAGTTGCATGAATATGGTGAACATGTTGTAATAAAATGGCATTGTATACTAGTATGGAGAAATTGTGGGCTCTGTATTTTCCAAGATCATGAGGGTGTGAATACTATTTAGTTACATCACAATGTTTATGCGAATGTTTGCTCACGACAATGCCTCAATTGAAACATGACATGTTCAAGACCTTGAAAGAGTTATAGAAAAAGGTTATGATGAAGAAGACAAACAGAAAGCTATGGGAACAACTAAATGCTTTAGACAAACATATTAGCTTAAAAACCCTATCCCTTCAATTCTCAATTATTGTCAGCAAGACCAGAAACCAGATGAGCATTCCATTGAAACACCTTACCTTACAAAGAGTTTCAAGTAAAGGAGTCCGACTTTTACAAAGCATGTCATACTTTATGAGTAAATTATGGTTTAGAGCAATCTCTACTAATGTCGTAGCCATAATTTCAAATAAAGTTGGCTTTACTTTTCCAACTTTCACGTTATAACTTACACTAATTTTACTAGTGAGAGATACATGAGAAGGGAGCAACCAAGTAGTATTATTGAATGGATACTAGTGATATAAAGCACATGACTGATAGATAACTGCTAATAGGATTACATGTAAACTATATATATAAATAAATAAAGTGAAATAAACTACAAACTAATTATGCATATACGTATAAATGACTTTGTAAAACAAACAGATACATATATATCTTGTTAATGTCCACGAGACACTTATACGGCCAAGGTCAAGCGCGTGTTGTGGGTAAAACTTGGTTTCACTCAAATTTAGCTTCTGATGATATCGGTGATACACCATCATCCTCGAGGGAGAAAAACATGAACTATTGGACCTTCGAGTAAAAAACATGACTTCGTAGCAAGCAAAAGTTCTCATTTTCAAACTCAAGAGTCTTGGATGCTTTGCCACTATGATCCTCTTTAGTTTGATGTGTCATTATCACTCTCTATGGTTGACTTGTGGCTATAGGTTCATAAGAGAGAGATCACATAGCTTGACTCATGGTTTGCATATATTTGGTCCTATTTAGCTAGGCATTGACACACGCCAAGTTGTGGATATAGGTTCTTCAACCAGGTGTGGGATGATGAGGTAGGGTTAGGCATGTTAGGATGTGATTCTGTAAATGGGCAAACAATCCACGTTTGAAAGTGTTTGGTAGTGTTGTGCATATAATGGCTTTTGGGATGTTCATAAGGATAGAGCTTGTTGTTCGATGTCCATAAAGATCTCAATGTTATTGTTTTGTTGCTTGTAGCTAGAATACCTACTGTACACTTGTTACAATGTGATTTTCCCCCTTTTGGCACCATTTGATGATGCCCCATTTGCTCGCAAAATTAAACAACTAGTTTGTTTTTGATGGTTCCATCACAGAGGAGGAAATCCAATTGTTCACAAGAAGTCTGATCCATGTTCTCAAGGAAGGGTTCTCAGCTCACTCATCCATGAGCTTCGTTTTCCCAATAGTTTTGAAATGTTCATGCACACTACTAGATTGAATAATAGCTTTTATAACAATTCATTGACTCTAGCATAGGATGGGTCAACATGTATAGGGTTTCCATACTTCGGAAAGAAGATAATTTTGTAGTTTGATGTAACTTTTGCAATGATACATTAGATATTTCCCAAGTCGTAATACATTAGTCATGCATCAAAGTCATATTCATGGAGTAATCTAATGTGCCATCAAGAAACAAGTATAGCAAATCCTATCATCCAAGACATTTATAAGCTGTTATACCAATTTTCTAACAGGACCAAAGATAACCTTCGGCTAGATAAAATATTAGAACGCGGGATAGAGATTTGAAAGAGCAAACTGGACATTCCGAATTTCTACTAAAAGAAATAGTGACGCAAGTTTTCGGTAAGAAAAATAAGGACTCCGAGTTTTTCTAAGAAAACAAAACCACTACTCCAGGGTATTTTCCCACGGGGAAGTGTCCGATTTATAGTTAAAGGGGGGCAAAGATGTTGAACTTACTTGAGTGAGACGAAGGTGATGAAGAATGTGGACTGTGGAGGGATGGAAGCTACGAGGAGGTGCAAGGTGTCCGATGGGTGATCGAGAATATCTTTCAAAACCTTGAAAACCGATGAAGCTAGAGTGACCCCTACCAACACATTCAAGACACTGAAATAGAAGAACTTTCCGGATACCGATAGTCTCCTATGCGTGGCACATGCCAATCCCTCCACCTTCGACAACTTTGAAAGAAAAGACGACAAAACTTCCAAAACTCCTAGCAATGCCAATTGTGGGAGATATGCAGAGATCAGTGTCCTCGCGAGCCTTACCTTCAAGACAGTCCTTAAGAAATGGAACACTTCGATTCTCTCTAGGTCCTTAAGATTTATGATCCCAGCTATCGCAACCATCGGCACAATGTGGATGCATATGGTCACAACCACGATCGTGCAAACCACCCATTTCCTCATGGTCCTAGACCACCACCCAAGTCCCACATTCTTCCACATCACGTCCTTCGGGTCGGGCGCCAGGGTCGTGATCCACCTCCCCACGGCTTCCGTATTTTGCTTTCTTGTGGCCAAGCATGCAGCTACCCGGCTATTGAACACGACGAATGCTGCCCCCATCTGTCGCTGTTTGAGTGTGGTTTTCTTCTCCATCTCCCATTGCAACAATAGTTCTTCAACTTTGGCCTTGTAAATCTCCACAAAGTCCACTCTTTCACCCCATAGTCCGAGCCATCCTTGCTTTACAAGCCGTCGATGTCCAGCTACAGCAGCATCCACCTCCGCTCGAGCCAATTTCCGTCTATACTTCTCCATTTCCTTCCAAATCTTGCTTATCTGAAATCAGCACATTAACAACATTAGAAGGAACTCGGAGAAAGAGAGACTCTTCCCCTGAGTCATGTGGGAAAGAGGCCATTTTTCATGGACAAGTTGGGCCATTTTCCAATGACAAGTACCTTCTTTATGTCCACCACAACTTGGCTCCTCACATAAGTGTCCGGGTGAAGTTTCCGGAAGACGGCATCCACCTCTTGTGCATAGCTCTTCGGGATAGCTGCGGCTGCACCATCCACATCATCAGAAAGTCCATCATCTGAGAGTACACTAGAGCGTACCTTGTTAATAGAGATTATGGGCTTCGGTTCAGGTATGTCTCGCACAAGGACAGTGAATTGCTCGGGCCGGCACATGTTCGAGCTTATGGAAATGTGGGCATCGTGCGCGCGTGCGCCCTTCAACTCTTGCATCCTCAAACCAATGACATGCCGACCACTCTTCCACAATACAACCCAAGTGCACAGCGACATCCAATATGCACCCACCACGAATGCCCATATCCGACTGCTCTTCCTCTGGGGATGGGAGCCACATTACATAGGTACATTATATAAAACTCCCCATCCTCAACATACATGCACATTTATGAATGCATGCCTGCCTGCATGTATGTACGTATGTATGTATGGATACATAGATGGGCACAAATACATACACATACACACACACATATATGGTATGTGGGAGGTTTTCCATGATTTAGACAATCTTTATTGATGAATTTTGATCATGTCGATGATATAACATATGGTTGAATGTACTTACCCGGATATTTCCGATGGTAAGGCGATCCAATGTGGACGATGTCAATGCATCATCATGCTTGTTTTCTTCTGTAAGGCTCACCGCAAGGCAAACAGGAAGGCTATAGCATGCTGTCATACCAAGGATTACAAACACTACATACATAATAACCATGATCAATGATTTGCTAAAATCATTGTATTAGTAATCAACACGAATCGCGACACCACATAACATCGCTTACTAGAGCGGAGGAAGATGATGTAGACAGTGGCATCAAGCCCACCCATGGTGATCAAATCATTGTCTGAAGCTCTGCAAGACTCGAGGATCCAAGACAGGTAATGGTGATTGATGATGTACTGAGGAGGGCCAAGGCCCCTCCGAATCCTGTTGGGATAATAAACAACATAGTTCCATGGTTTGGTAGAAAGCCACGAATGGGCAAAGATCAACGCAATGCAGATAGCAGCAGATGTAAGCAGAGACAAGAGGAATGCAGTGAGCTCCATGGTACCATGTGATGATTCATGGAGATGGTGATTTTTAATTATCAAAGTGTACAAAGCATTGGATTTGGTGGGTAAGGAGAGGAAGATTAAAATTCACAAGAGCTCTTTTGGTTTCACACTGTCTTCTTGGTTCATGGCTTGTCCCGTCTTGTCCTGTTCCTCTTGTCCGGAACTCGCTCATATGTCCACTCATGATGCATGGTTTTAACGTGTTGGGGTAAAGAGAGGAAGATTTAAAACTTACAAGAGCTCTTTTGGTTTCACACTGTCTTCTTGGTTCATGGCTTGTCATGTCCTGTTCCTCTTGTCCGGGACTCGCTCATATGTCCACTCACGATGCGTGTTTTTAACGCGTTCTGCTGCCATGACCTTATACCTCAATAGTTCCTTTGATGGGCAGCAATGGTTTCCTAGCGTCACTTGTTCCACTCCATACAACCTGAACTTGTTCACAATCGTAACACGTCAATGCTTGTCCATGGTCATGCGAACCTTAAAGCCTTCAGTGTTTCGATGATTCGAGGGGTAGTCAATTGTTGACTGAGACACTTTAAGGTCAATCATAAAGCCTACCATGAGGCCATGCTTTACGGTTTGTATTGATTTTGTTCCTAGCTGAGTGCTCGCTTCTTTTCATCTCACGAAAGTGGTCCATATTTGCTTAGAGTTCATTGATTGTGATCATTGATACAATGCTAATATTTTGTCAACAAATAACTGAGAGATTTTCAATTAGTTTCAAAAGCTTATGGTTGATTATAAAGCCTCGTTGAGTGCTCATCTATTTAGTGGTCAAGATCTACTAGATTTCATCATTTATGTTTCGTGAGTCAATCTTAATATTTCATCAATAGATTAGTGAGAGGTCTTCGATTGTTTTGAGAAGTTAAACTCCATTATAAAGCCTATAAGGTATTGCTTAAAGTAAGTATATTCCTAGGTGTGTGTTGGATTGTTTTCGTCTTATGAAAGTGGTTTAGATTTGCTAGATTTAATCAATTGTGTTCCAGTATAATGTTAAGCTTTCGTCATCGCACGTCAACGAGTTAGGTATGTACATCTCAGTTGTGAGAAGGCATGATTTGAAATTCGTAAACCATGATGTATTTTTTACTCTATTTCTTCTACCTTATATTAGTGTGCATCATTGTTAACAAAAAATAATTCCATTCTTTTTATGCCCATGAATATATATAGTTCTTACTAATAACTCAAGAATAGACTCTCAACTACTTCCTGATTGTCTATTGAAGAGAAAATGGCTTTTCATTTGCTATACATTGCATTGCATGTTTCTATGAAGACATGCACCAAACGCCTACCACCCGACGTGCATGTTTACCCAATTGACAATAGGCATCTTATTAGAGTAGTGAGAAAATACATGTTGTCATTGCCAATAGTTTTTATCCTATCTCATCAATAAAAAGTGTCAGTATCAACATACCATGTGTTCTTCTTGTATGTATCTTTAACGTGTGCATACATTACCATAATATCCAGACAACACGAAGGTGACACGTCTTATGTACATTTTGCCAATGTTAATTGTGCTTGCTCATACCTAACTATGGGTGGCAATAGTTTATAGTCAATGATAGAAGTGTATGGTATTTTGATACTTTTACAATGTCAATTTATATCTTAGTTCATCTCCAATGATGTTGGTATATATTGTTTTTAATGTGATATACTTTTCACTAGTATTGCAAGTAAATGTTTCTTTCCTTTTTTCTTATATTGTGAGTTGTGACTATGTGAGTGTAAGAAAAATCTTTCTCACGCATAATGGAATACTTTCGCCATCACAACCAATTATTTTTGACACTCCCTGATGTACGAGTATCATAATATGCACCTCTCTTCATTTAGTAGGGTTAAACCCAAAAGCCTAAAGAAGACCTATCTTTCAAATATAGACATTGTTTAATATACAAACAATTATAAGATAGTTCATAAGTTGAGAACACTGCATGCCAAACATAACAGTAGAAGAAGGTAACAAGAAATACTCGAAAAGAGTTGAGAAAATACTTGGAAGGTATGATATCTATAGTTGGAACACGAGCACTTGGACATGGCTTATTTGAATAATTTCAGTGAAACTCAACAACCTCATCATGAGCATTAACTAAATTCTAGGAAGGTTTCATTGTGCAATCAACTAAAGATCATTGTTCCCAATCGCTGAAGTTACAAAGATATGGATGAAAGAACTTAGATTAAAAAATCTCTTGGTGCAAGAATCCTCATGATCATTTCAATTTGAGAAGGTGGTGGGTAAACTCAATTGAGGAAGGGCATCATATATATATATATATATATATATATATATATGACAACCCATTATAACTCCAACTAGAGGTCATGAAAGGTTGTAAGCCATCATTTGTCGAACTAATGACTTTCATTTTGGGTCCTATAACTAGTAAGACATCATATCATCAAGTGTGTTGGTTGTTACATAATACAAACTGATTGTCATTTGTTGTTATGGGCAATTGTGGAACTCAAACTCTTGGCATGTGCATTATGAGGCAAGGGCTTGAAACTGGTAGTGGCACATCCCTTATGTGGTTAAAATCATGAAAGGATCATACAAAACTTCAACTCATCACACAATTTGAATCACAAATACAATGTTAGATGGTCTCCTTGCACTACAATGTTTGTTCGTCTTTCTTTTTTTAGGTTGTACACACATTCTTACTATTTCTAACTTTCACGACAACATGAAAAAGTTTTTTTACTATAAATATTCAATTTTCATGGTAGAAAAATTAGTAGTGTTTCTTAATGTTTAGAAAATATCACGTACAACTTTAGTAGTAAATGAACTTTCTTAGACAATTAAAAATTGGGATTGATGTTTAATTAGTCTACTAACAATGCGTGAAATTGTCATAATACCATATAAAAGTTGTGTAATGCATAAGTCCAACCAATGCATCGTAAGAAATAGTGCATTTTATGGAATTTAGATTGATTTAATCGGCACCCCATATATTTATATATATACATTTGGTGGATAAACAAGGCTAACCGTGTTATGAAACCCATAAACAAGAGAAGTAAATGTTCAAAAAGCCACAAATAAGAGGCATTTAAAATGCATATTGCACTGGCCGGGAATCGAACCCGGGTCTGTACCGTGGCAGGGTACTATTCTACCACTAGACCACCAGTGCTCATTATATTTTACAGTAATATTTATTATATATATACAATGTTTCAATATATTTCTTCTCAGCAACACTCTTTTTTTAACGAGGATGCAAAAGGCCTTTGCTATCAACTAAGAGCCTCTTGATCTGTATTCCAAAGCTCAATCTAATGCATGTATGGTTATCCAAGTGCATATACAATGAACATAATGTGACATTACATTCAAAATTAAAGAACATGAATCTTTACATGGAAATTGTATGTTGGGGAAACATAAGATCACACAAAGCAAGATTCTAATGTTGAATTGTCACTTGTCATCTTATTGCATCAGGAATAGGCACAACCAAGTATCCTTGAAAATTTTCCCAAACTCAATCGAATCTAGATGACATACAACGATGGATTAGGAACATTATGTGTTCAGTTGTAATTAGTGAACGCCAAACATAATCATTCGGTGAATATTGACATGGTAGTTGGAAGATATAGGCTTGAAACTTGCTCTAAGGTTGAGACATAACGCCATACAATCAAGCACATGACACTCCCCGCAAATCTATTACTTGATAGGGACTGAATGTTTCACAAGCCTACTAGTTTGATTGCAAGGTGAGCTTGAGCCATAAAAAAACTCCGTTGGGCTCCTTCCTCTTGATCATCGAACACATGTTTCACTTCGTATTCATGTTCAAGTGTTGACTAGAGATCATATATATATACAGGTAGAGTTACACTAGATGGAACTGGGAATGATCGATCCACACAATCTAGATAGTGATGGTTCAAACACCAAACTAAGGGATTTAGTTAAGATCTCACTCTCTTTGGTTCAACTAGACTCCTACTTATCCGGTGAATGGCATAAACAAGGTACAAGCCTAAGAATGTCATAGTTGTGGTATGAGACACAAACATGCAAGGGGTTGCGTTGAGGTGGTATGTGTCTCTTAAGGAGTATAACTGTACAACCACACAACAAGCTTAAAACTCTTTAATTTGCAGAACACATGGTTTGGGTATATATATATATACTCTGCAGATATGAAATTGGGTACATTCCATGGAACAAATCGTTGCAGGATCGCATTCGCATTGCGAGATGTCTGAATCATGGCCACCCTCAAAATTGACTAGTGTTTCGAAACAACCCATGTCCCAAGTTGTCTGAATCATGGTCCCCCACAAAACCAACTCATGATGTGTTACCATGGGAATGAGCAGCACAGATAATAAGTGAGGAAACATGTACAGAATGCAATCATGTTTAGATCTCACCCATGATGCCTTTAATCTTAATCATGATCCCTTGCATAAATGGTATTCGTGAGGATGAGCTACATCGACAATACGCACGAAAATGTACATACATAAGACAACAAGTGCAAAATCTATGCCTGTATGTACATATCTTTTGGTGTAGATAAAGAAAGATAGCAAGTGAAAATCTATGCCTAGATGTATATATCTTTTGGTGTAGATAAAGATAACAAGTGAAAACCTATGCCTGTATGTATCTATCTTTTGGTGTAGATAAAGATATCAAGTGAAAATCTATGCCTGTATGTATATATCTTTTGGTGTAGATAAAGGTAGCAGGTGAAAATCTATGCCTGTATGTATAGATCTTTTGGTGTAAATAAAGCTAACAAGTGAAAATCTATGCCTGTATGTATAGATCTTTTGGTGTAGATAAAACAAGTGCAAAATATGTATATATATACATGCTAGGATTAGAAAAGGAAGAATGATTATGTTTATCACTATCATCATCAAAAATAGATATAGATGTATATTTTCTAACTAGTCCCAATCCTTATAGCCAATGGCATTCTCACAAGATGGTTTTGATTACCAGTCAGCAGAATGGAACCATAAGTATATGCAGCAGAAAAGGAGGAGGCAGGGGAAACCACTCTCAGTTCTATAGCAAGGCTGACTGATCCCCCTGTTGGTATAGTGAAGGAATTTGGAGTAACTTCCACAGCTATCCCACTCGGTTCCACAAGAGAGACAGTGTAAGTCTCTGTTTCTCCACCCACGTTTGTGACTGTCCTCATGATTGTTTTTGAGTTCATCATGTTGGAAATGGTGATGGATGGGCTGTTTAGGTCTACTGGTCTCCTCTGCTTTTCCTTTGTGTCACAACTTGAGCCAGTTGCATTTAGAACCTGTGTCTCTTGATCCACTATTTCAGACATTGCACATAAGAAGTTGATGTAATCTTCATAACCTGCCAGTCAGCATATTTATACACATATATATTAGGTTCATTCATTAATAGCAAGGAGAGGAGAGGTTCTCAGGGAATCTTCTCTTCTGGCATACTTTATTTTGCTTTCCATATCAGAAACATCAAAGCTTAAATATCCATACATGCACTACATGAATACATAGACAAATTCATACATACATACATAAACATACATTCTTTTCCGTGCATACACATAAATTCTTTTCACTTCACACATACATACACAGACATTCTTTTCCATGCATACACATAAATTCTTTTCAATTCATACATATATACACACATTACCTGCATCAAAGACCAAGCCTGGATCAATTGCAGCTGTGGCATTCAGAGCTCCACTCCCGAAATCGAATGGTGTCGCAAGTTCAAGAACCACAGATCCATTTGTAGCATAGTGTTGTGCAAGCAATGGGAATCCTTGTTTGTCAAGAATAGAGGCAGTGGTCATCATCGCTGAAGCAACAGCTGCTGGACTCCAGTCAGGGTGAGCCTGAAGTATGAGAGCAGCAACGCCAGCGACATGAGGTGTGGCCATACTTGTTCCAGACATTAGAGCAAATTCTTGGCCTGTTATATATACATTATCACACACAGTGAAAAGTAGAACGACAATATTACTGATGTTGCACAGTAGAATGATATGATCTATGTAATCGCGCCAAACCCTTAATGAGGATTGAACTTGGGCACGCTCAATGTAAATCCATGGGCAGAGTTTTAAGTTATGAGAACCCCAAAAGGAGTAGAAATTTGGCTGATGTTTTTTTAATTCATAATCTTATGGTTATGTTTTTGATGAATATTTCTTGTATTTCCATGTTTTATTGGAAATGTGGGTAAAGTTTTCAAGCTCTTTTCGAAATCTTTGGCTTGCCTTAGGCGAATTTTGTTGTAATTCCGTATTTATATTGTAAAAATGTATAGATAGGAAGAAAATGTACTTTCAATCTCCACGGATCTCAAAATCCACAAAATGGGGGGAGTGGGGACGATATAGCATTACCTTGGAAATCATCAGCTTCATCAGTACCAATAGGGGTCCATGCACCCCAAATTAGAGACCCAGGGGCTACTATATTTGGCTTGAGAACATCAGCATCTTGGAGGCTGAAGTCTTTCACACATGGCCCTCGGGATGAGAAGAGAGCCACTTGTGGAGCCCTCCCTTCAAGCAGAGTTGGAGACATTCCATTCCCTAGCTTTGCTTGTGGGATTGTCTTGCTTGTGTTGTAGTAGTTTATAAGAGTCTGTCATAAAGAGAAAAGAAAGACCCAACAACATATAAGAGTTTTTTGAAAAGGACAAAACAAGATATAAAAATGTCACTCTTGTTTAACTCTAATTCCTAAAAGTGTCATTCCCACGTTCAACTGGATTCTGAAAGTGCCACACATGGCCACACTACCATGGGAAAATAATTAACATTCTCAGTAAATATCACAGAATCATAACAGATTGTCTTAGAGGTCAACAATTTCGAGAAAAACTAATTTAATTGTTTGTTTAGTTGCTTCCTTCTTGTTTCACAAATTGAATTGATTTTTAACTTTCAAAAGACGTTCATTTGTCCCATTGACGAATTTTAGCATTATGTTAAAAAAACTAGTGTGGGATTTTTTATTATCATTTTTGCCCTAAAGCCTAACCATTTTAAAAGCAATATACAGGGAATCATATATCATCTAGCTAGCTAGTATCAAGGATTTGTTACATTACCATCGAATCCTTCAAATCTGTGATGACAATCCCTGGAATTGCAAGAGGTACTGGATTGAACTTATTCCCAGGCAAGTTAGTTTTCGCAAACAAGATAAAACCGGCTGCACTCAGGTTTCGGGCAGTATCAGCCACTCTTCTCACTGTTGCAGCTCCATAAACAAAACTGAAGGAATAGGTACAAATAAGGATTTTCCCTTGCACTAGGGTCTTATCAAAAGATTCAGGTTGTTGGCAATTCATAGGGCTGTTTGAATTGATCCCAGGGTTTTTCAATAACACGTCATCGGCGAGAACGAGATCATACATTTGGTCACCCAGAGTGCCCGCTGCCCACATCATGCACATTAATTAACCACTAGATTTCCTTTTACAAAGATATTGTAGACATAGTGCATCAATTATTAAACATCATCCTCTTAATCACTTTGGAGTCTAAAATATGAGTAGTGCCCTAGTGGAAATGACATTATATTTCTTCTTAATATCAATGGATCGAGATATGAGTATGATGACCCTATATCAATGGTATCTAAACTTTATGGTGGCTTTGTCAAGTGGGCATTGATTATATCTTTCTATTATCAATGGTGTATAATTATGGACATGGTGGATGGCCAAGTGCAATGACTTACCATCTTCTTAAAATATCAATGGTATCTAAAACATGAATATGGTGACCTTGTGGAAAATGATTAACTTATAAGAAAGCTTAAAATCAACAAATTGGACAAGCATATGATCTAGAAGATGATATGCTCAGAAAGCGAAGAGACTTACGTGCAAGGCCAATACCGGAGAGTGTGACACCATTTCCAAGATAGATGGAGTTTGTATATCGTCGGTCATCAAGGCCAGCAGCGACAGACATAATCCATGGGCTGAACGAGGCCATAGTCCTCGGGTAAGGACCTGCATTACCAGCTGCTTGCACAACAAATACTCCTGACTTCACAGCTGATAAGAGTGCCACATCAAAAGCATTTAAGAATGTGAGGCGGGTGCTCGATGGTGGACTGCTTGGTCCTACTGATAAACTCAGCACATGGACACCATCCTTTGCAGCCTATTTTATTTTTTTAAAGCACCACATATAATCAAACGTAAACACAAGTGTTGCTCCAATGATTGTTTTTTGAAAACAAAAATGCTGTATAATTTATGCAAATTTATGTTTCTTCTCAGAAGCTTACTTGATCAATTGCTGCCACAACATCAGAAACAAACCCTCCAAACTTCCCGTAGAGAGCTTTATACGAAGAAATTCTGGGGATGATTAATTGCAGTACATAAAGCCAATCATTATCAGTCAAGAATAAAGTAGGATTCTAGTAGAACGAGAGAATATGTAAGAAATAATCTATTATATGAGAATTTATAGATATCATCACCTTGCACGTGGCGCCATTCCGCTAGCATCGCCGAAATAAAACCCATTATAGTTTACTAAGACTCCATGGTTTCCAGCAGCTATTGAAGCAATGTGACTGTAACAAGTAAAGTATCACATAGTAAGCATAGCGAAATATCACATTTAAGTCTAAAAAAACAGTATCACGTCAGAAAGCATGATAAGACAACACATTGTATGTATGTAGCAAGGTAGCACATGGTGGAAGTATTCACAAGAAGTATACATAAGCTCTTAATTTTACATCTGAAAGGAACCACATAGCAAGCAGAGAAGATATCATATACAGTAAGTGCATTGCAAGGTAGCACATAGTGTAAGTGTACATCATGATATAGATGTGACTAATGCATTTGTAGGAACATACCTTCCATGTCCATCTCCATCAAGAGGGGAGGCAAGATTATTTGATGAATTGAATGCACCTGCTGCTTGGGCTGCTGCTGAAAAGTGTTGGGCAGCAATGATCTTTCCATTGCAGATGATGTCAATGGATTGCTCACATTTTCCATGAAACCTATCTAGAGGAGGGTATGGGATAGACCCAGTAACAGAGAAACTTGGGTGAGAAGGATCAATGCCAGTATCTAGGATGCCGATAATGATTCCTTCTCCAGCACCGGATGGACCGCCCTCCATTGGCCATATTGAATCTGGTAGCCTGAGGAAATCCGGAGTGTGTGTTGTAAACTTCTCCAATTCCCAATCTCTTTCTATTCCCCTTACATTAGGCAAGTTCTTCAACATGTCTGCCTTTTGAACCAACCCACCATCAAAAAAAGGAAAGCGGGCTTGTCAACATCTAAATCCAAGACCTAAACTCTAGACATCTTAAAACCCTATTCCCTAAACTTCTTAAAACTTAGAATGTGATTGTAGACTGTAGTATGAGAAATATCTGAAACCCTAAACTCTATCCTTAAAACCCCAAAAATGTCAATGATAAAATTGTTGGAGGATAGATATAAAGAGTAAGCTTTAAATAGAATAGATATAAAATTCTCCTGTCTATTGGGATAGAACATTAACAGACATGAAAATTTAAGAAATAAATGAGAGGGAGAATGAGAGCTTATGAAGATTAGAGGGAAGGTTCTGAATCATAAGTATAATTAGCATTATCTCAATTGCAAGCTATGTTGGGAGAACAGTGAAAAAACTTGTTATTATGTATATGTGTGTGTATATAAATAAACATACCTTATCAGCATCTATCTGCACTGCAAAGCCATTAAGAACATGGCTATAGCTATAGAGCTTCTTGTAAGAACCCAACTCAAAATTGTTGCTAAGAAACTCATCGTGTTCAGCTTCTAGCTGTGCAAAGTAAGCTTGAGCTTCTAGGCTACAAAGATGGGCCCAAGAAAGAACTTAGACTGGTTTTGGAGACGAAATGTATTTAATGTAAGTAACCCATTCAAAGTTAATGATCAATTTATATCTTTAGAAAGTAGGAAATGTGTGTGTGTGTGAGAGAGAGAGAGAGACAGAGAGAAGATACCTTGCCATGGGAAGACCATTTCTTTCCTTTACATCAGAATCAAACTTGTGAACTCCAGGAAGACCATCTAGAGTAACAATGAAGACCTCCTCACCCCTAGCATGACTTGAGGTGGAGGAACAGAGCATGAAAACCAGAGAAAACATAGCAACTACAAATGAAAGCTGATGATGATAATGATGGTGATGGTGGTTATGTTGATGATCATGATCATTCATATTCGGCATAGAATTTGAGGTGAAATAAGTGTTCATATCTCTTTCATTTAGAGAATCAAACTCATTGCGAGAATCAAGCAAAGAGTGGACCAAAAACGATGGAAGCATATTAATCCATTAGGAGAGAGAGAACGTGTGATGGTGACTCGTGTGGAACAGGGGAGGCTAGATTTGGGAATTAATGGAAGCCATTCTCCTGCAGTAGAACTGATCTATATGAGAGAGAGAGAGAGAGAGAGAGAGAGAGAGAGAGAGTGTGTGTGTGTGTGTGTGTGTGTGTCATCATGTATATATATGGCCATGCCCTATGTGAGTAAACAGTGACATACATCAGTCAATTTTATGTATCGCTATCTGCTCTGCTTGCTATGAATGTTTAAATATATCTGTCTCCATCCTATGTATGTATGCATGTACGTATGTATGTATGTGTATTTGTATGTGTATGTGTGTGTATGTATGTATGTATGTATGTATGTATGTATGTATGTATGTATGTATGTATGTATGTATGTATGTATGTATGTATGTATGTATGTATGTATGTATGTATGTATGTATGTGTGTGTGTGTGTATGTATGTGTGTGTATGTACATATGTGTGTGTGTGTATGTATGTATGTATGTATGTATGTATGTATGTATGTATGTATGTATGTGGATGGATGGAAGGGAGAGCCGTTGGCAAGTTGGATATAAATGAGTAGTTGATGAAGTAACAAAAGACAAACTTTGGAGTTATACTTTTAAAAAAGAATGCATCCATAATACATACATATGCATGATACAAACATACACATATCGTACACAATAACATATGTGTGGTTTCTTTGGACGGACCATTCTCAAGGCTCTATCATCTCAGTGATCTCGTCTATTTGGTCTAATATGTCACCTTGGCCTTTTGATTATGTTAATATCACGTTTTCATCTCACTTCTTTTTGGCTCTCATTCTTTGGAATTCTCACATGTCTTTTTTCCTTTTCTTTTTCATGAAAAGAGAATATCATTTCCAACATGTTAAACCAAAAACGTTTGTTGTCAAGTTCACATAAGGTAAGATAAACTCTATAAGGTATTGTTGACAAGTTCACATAAGGTGCCCCCATATACTCAAATTGCAAGACTCGCCAAACCAAGTAAGGAAATCGTGCCTAACATCCTCCTCAAGTCCTTGTATAAAAATGCATGCGCCATCTTAAATGTGTCCCCGTTTTACTATTGCCACCAAAGGCAACCCACCACCATTGCCCATCAATGAAAGGCAATTCATGCATAATGGACAATGAAGTTGTTGCCCAATGTGAAACACTTGATGTTGCTATCACGGAATGTGCTAATGAGTAAGCTCTGACACCTTCAACTCCCACCAAGCTCTAGCTTCGATTGCAAATCATAAATTAGTGTGTATCACAAATATTGATTTTTTGTCGTCAAATATTCGAGCTTTCCACAATTCATTTACCACTAATTCCATAGTAGGGACAATGGGAATGAGTAGAACATGGTTACTAAATACAATCATATCCAATGTGTGCATGAAACCTAGCTTGCACAATTTTTAATGTCATAATTTGCATGTATGGCACTAAAAAGAAGATTTTGCACAATTACAAGGCCAATACTCATGTTACGATTTAAGTTATGCCATCCTAGTGCAAGAGTTATAATGAGCAAGTACCTCTATCAATAAAATCACTATATTGTTTGCACTCTGGGAACTTAAAATAATTGAGCTTTATTTACAATATGTCTGTTAGTATCTATTGCTTGCAATGGTAAACACAAACCCTTCATGATTAAGCTCGTATGCACATACCTTTTAATATGTTGAATATTCCAAATTCAATAGGGCTAGTCCCCTGAAATGCTTCAGAATGCTTGTATGATTGAATGAAACCCAAAGCCTCATCTTGTCGTGATTATTATTTCTTCCACTGTGCACACTTTAGTGTGAACCAATCAAACAAGAGATTTCTTCATTAGTGGTAGAAGTAGCCGAAAAATTAGAACTCGTGGAGTTATTATTGCTTGTACATCTTGAGTTATTATTTCTTGTCCAACTTTCAATTGAGTACCAAAAGATCATGCCGAAAACATACTTTATATCTAGATTGTACTTTATATCCATGCCAAACTTTGAGAGACTAAGACATCAACACCAATAGAGTAACTAACTAGTGTCAAATATTAATATCTTGTTCCAATATTTGGGCACGGTATCTACACTTTAAATAAATGGCCTTCATATGCATCCGATAAAGCATGGACTTAGCTTATAACATCAAGGCAAATCCTGTTCAACAATTTCATGGCTCTAGACATATTATCTCCTACAACTTTCCAAAAGATGAACAAATCATCTACCAAGACTTGAGCTATCAATTATTTCCATGATAGGAGAGCAAGTCTAACAACTCTAGATTTTGATTGGGTTATATGCATCATAACCATGATAATAATGACATGTTAAATGGGGCATCCTTGTTGCTTTGTAGTGTCAAAGGTATCACCCTAGTTGCTACAATCATTCCACTAAGCATAACATGTAGAACTACATATAACTAACTCCAACATGAAAAATAAAGGTTGACATCCTTCCACCAAAACCCATACAAAGGCAAAAGATGGGGAATAAACAACCAAGTTACATGACTATATACCTTTTGCATACTTAGCTAGATCATTACAATTTCTTAATTTGATTCCTTAGCATAATCCACAACCATTTGCACATAAAAAATGTTACGAAGTGTGTCTTTGACTTAATAAGGTAAATAATAGAAGGTAACACCCATTAAGGAATAAGGGAGTCAACTTTCAACATAAGCTTAATGAGACCAATTTCCTCTGAAATGGACATTGTACCAAACAACCTTAAATATTTCTTGTGTTATTCCATACCAATGTTGGCTTTTATCATGACAAAGGCATGAAACACACACACACTTCATCTTGTCTTCATTTAGATATTTATTCAAGGTTGTCAATACTTGATGGCAAACCTTCTCCTAGATTGATACAAACAACATTAATTGTGCCTCCCATTGGTCATATTTGACCTCCAAGGATGATAATAAACTCTCTCTCTCTCTCTCTCTCTCTCATGCCTAGCTAGGAATCTGAAAGTAACCAATAATGTTGGTACATGAATGTTCATACAGAGGCCACACGAGCCATTGAAGCAACGATCGTTATTAAGTTCTCTCACCATTGGTATAGGTGGGAAATTTTAAAGGATAGAATAAAAAGAAAAGGTGGAGAGAGATAAAGAAGTAACTTTACAAAGGGACGTCATATTGTGAAATGCACATAAAGAGATCAAAACCGGCCTACTTAGCTTCTTACTTCTTGCTCAATTTATAGTTGATACAAAGGTACCCATTTGGGTTGGCTTAGCTACATGCGTGTTAAAAAGGGTGTGCTAAAAGGGTGGCACAAAGGAACACCACAATATAATAGATACCCATCATAATATAGCCTAAGTTATGTGTTTGGCCCATAGATACAAAACTAGTTTGGACTCTAGACTTCCAAGTTATAACAAAAGCACATCAGAAATTTTTTGAGCATGCCATTTTGGGCTCTAACCGAACATCCTATAAAAAGTTGTTACCTTTTTATTTAGTTTTAATTATCAATATATCTTTGCATTGTTCTTGTATTTCCTCATAGGCTCGTTTCCATTTCTCATAAAAAGACAACACTATAGACATATGATAATATCATCAAAGAAATATCTACTTTATGATTTCATTTATTAGTGATGGATGGCAAAAGGTGAAAATTAATGACTGATTCGATAATCGTGTAGGTTTTGAATATGAATTTCAACTTATGATCAGAATACCATTTGGGTTGCATTTCAAGGCGAATTTCAATATTTGTCTTGCACATACCATGATATATCCCAAAAAAACCAAAATACCAAGTATGTCAATTGTCCTAGTGCTTACGTCTTTTCTTTCTCAAATGTCATAAAGTTTACACGAATGGATATTTGCCAACTATTTACCATGTACAAACAAATTGAGCACAACTTTTTGTATTCCAAAATAAGTTTTAGTAGTATCAATAAGTTTGTTATTCCCATTTTGATACAATAAAAAGAACGAAAAAATAAACAAAGTTAATGGCCAAATGCAATTGCGTGACACATATGGTAAAGGAAGACGAAGACTTGTATTTTTTTTTCCAAAAAAAAGAGCTACTTTCCCATTAGTTAGGAGAGATTTTTACATAATTGTATTAGTGTAAAATTGATCACAAAGTGTAGATTGTAGTGGTCCAGACTCCAAACCTCTACCAGTATCGACATTGGCAAATACCTTGGATATCATATCATACAAAACAACTATAGACGTGATGTTCCTCTTATTCTTATGTCCCACCAGTGTAGCTAGAATACCCTACTATCAATTATCATTTTCTCCCATCAACCAATCCATATTTGAAGTTGATGTACGGATGTGCATATTATGTCCAATTGTCTGAATGTAGAACATGTGTATCCATGTACCTAAAGTAGGTGACAAAATCAACATGGAAGAACTAGAGAAAGTGGGAACCTCTATCCTCTCGATCTATAGCTTTAGAGTCTCAACTTCATGATCACTCAATTCACTTCTAATCAATTGTGCCCTAAATTAGGGCAATCCTAATTGTAGTAAAAGGGGGAGTATTTGTACATGGGTCATGCAAGCCTAACCAAATACTCATTTGTGCATCGTAGCATAGTTTGTGTCAATTTCATCCATGACAGTGTTTTAAGCCGTCAATGCCTATCGTTATGAAAGCTCCACGATCTTTGTATCAAAGTCAATACTTGGAATAGGGCTTCAACTACAATGGAGGTTGCTCCTATTCCTATGTCGATTATATCATGTGATCTTGATACCTTTTCTTATATTATACATTATATTACATGTTGAGTGGATTTTGCATGTGTGTTCCACCATTGTAGTACTCTTTGTGCTGGTAACTTTCTTCAAAGAGTCATTATCTACATGTGCATTAGGGTTTGGATTCCTATCCCCCAACATTTTATTACATATTGAGTGGATTTTCCATGTGCTCTCAACCATTGTAGTATTGTTTGTGTGGGTTGTTTTCTTCTAAGAGTGACTGTCTATAGGTGCAATAGAGTCTGACTCTTGCCCCCAATTGGCCCATATATATGTTGAGAAATTTACTAACTAAGCATGCATAAGTCACATACAAATTACCAAAAATATGACATTTATAAAGAATTTCATTCGATGATGTCACTTTTAAGTTTCCATAGCCAAATTGGAGCTTGCTAAGGTTATTTTTGTCTCACAAAGTTATAAAGACCATCACGGATCTAGTCACAATTTATAGCGATATGTTATCTTTCCTCAATGCAAAATAAATATATGGCCATGGGATGCATCACACATTCCTTTATAATGGGATTCAAGAACTGAAATTGGACCATAAATTCAAGCATCCATTGTTGGATGAATCACATTTGTTTTGAACTTTTAGTTGGCCTTTACAAACCCCATCGCCTCTTTCTGCCACATGTGTGAGGTGTGAACAAGAACATGAAACTCAATTTGGGTGAGTGTGTGTACAAAAGAGAGCAAATGAAAAGTGGAAGGGATGGCTAATCAAGTGAAGGATAAAGCTTTGTAAAAACTGTAATCTCTACTAGCGAAAGGCTTCAAGAGATTAGGAGGCACCTAACATGCTTGATGTATAAGAGGAAACGCGTGGTTGTAGAGGACTTAAGCGATAACAAGGGAAGCACACAATTAACATGCGTTCAACAATGAGCACATTAGTATAGAAGAAAACAAGGCCTTAAATGTTACAAAACAATATTCTGGAACTCGGCGGGGGGGGGGGGGGGGGGGGGTGATTCCCCGATTTATATATAAGCCACCTTGTATAGCCTTTCTATAAAAATCTCTCCTAACTAATGGGAAAGTAGCCCCTTCTTTGGAAAATAAAATGTTACAAAACAATATAAAATTGTTGTTTTCGCATGTGCAGGAATTTGGTATATTCGGCGAGATGGTTGATGAGGACTTAACGAAGCAATTTTTATGTTTTTTTATAAGGACGAGTGATGATGGTGTGGGGGGCGAAGAATATGCTCATGAGGAGAGGAGGAAACTTGACTTAATTTGTTGTTGTATGTACAAAATTTGGTGGTAATCCGGCAAGATGGTTGATGGGGAAAGAGGAAGCATAGTTGTTGACTTTACAACCACGAATATGGAAAGTGGTCTCTTGAAAAACCAAAGAATGTAGTTGATCGCCCTCAAAACCGAGATGTATAGGTTGAAGAAGTATTGAATGACTGATAACTATGACCTCAAAGGGTTTGTTTCCGAATAAAGCTACTTTCGTTGTTGCCTATTGATATGGATACCTTGCAATGTATCCAAGCAGTAGATTGTAATTGTTGGACTGTTTTCTCTATGTTGGAGTACATAGATTTGTTTCCTCAACCGTTGTCTACACAAGACGAGCTTGGGAAAAAATACTTTGTATGATGTAACCATTATGACCTTTCTTTATAACTAATGGAAGGGTAATTTGTTTTGAAATTATTAATTTTTGTTGTTTTCGTACTTAACTAATGAAACTTTATTGCAAGGACTCGTTTCTACCACATAATACATTGGGTGTAAAAAAACATTGACATGAATGGGAGTAAAGTTAAAGAATATTGTATTTTGTAGCAAATGTCTTATTTGCAAAGTCGATCAAATTCTTGATAGATTCTTGAGTAGGAATCGGCAACGGTTTGGTTTAGGCTTAACCGCTTTGACCTTATCCAAGCCAAACCGGTTAAGCCTAAACCGTTTTGGGGTTCTCAAACCTGAACCAAACCAAACCAAACCGATCCCTAAATTGGTGTAGGCTAAACCGGTTTAGGAACCGGTTTTTGAGCCGATTTGGAATGAAAAAGCTTTAGAGGTGTGACGAAACCCAAAAAACACCATGACCACTTCTACTCTTCTTCTCCTCCTCGTAACTCGCACCCCCTTGGCCTTACCACTGATGAGTCCGAATTCAATTCCTAGTCCCACCTCCACAACTCCCTCTCCGTAGACTACTACTATTAGTTGGTTGACATCCACAAATCCCCTTCCTCCCACCACCCGAACCAAGAGCCCCGAGGCTATGGTGACCTCTCACTCTCGGTGATCCAACCCTTCTCCAAATTTGACAAGGTTTAGACGGCTTAATTGGCTTACCCGGTTTGGCAAGGCTCAAGCCGAGCCGAGCTCAAACTGCTTAGGTGGGCTCAAGCCTAACCTGAGCCGCTAAGCCACTAAACCGGTTTAGGCTTGAGCCGAGCTGTTGTCGATCCCTATTCTTGAGTAGCCATTAGTAATGGATACTTATCATTGTGAAATATCATGATTAGGTTTGCATTATCTTCACTTGTTCCCAAATAGGCTAGATAAGGAAAAAATGTAATGTTTAAAGTGACAACTCTAAAGCATGCAAATAAGGAGGTTTCACTAAGAAAAATAACTATATCTTCTAATGGCAAAGTCATTTGTGCATATATGATAAAAAAATCTTCATGTTTTTATTTTTCGGTGGAAAATTGTGAATCTTATTGAGTAACATGAGTTGGAGTGTTGTATTTTGGAGACATCCATAAGTTTCTAGTCATATTTGCATTGTAGGTCATTTTGCTCATTCACTAAATAAATCTTGCACATGTTCCCTAAAATCTTTGAGACTCTATATGTTTCCTAAAAATTGTTTGATGTCAACATTCATGAAGAACATTAGATTATTCAAGAGGCAATGGTTCATTTTTGAGTGTATGATACACAAACTCCAAAGCAACCAAATGGAATTTATATTGGGTATACAAAAGAATGTGAAGAAGTTGTGCTATCAAGAAATCAATTAAAAGTGCATGCCTAGTGGAGAAGGTTCAATACACATATCGAAGGTTGGGTACACATATCCAATAGTTTTTTGCTTTATTAACATATCTTCCTCTATACAAGGGTTTGATCCAACTAGCACAACAATAATGAGGTATGGCATGCTTAAGCTTAGGATCAAACATATCATATATCTTGCCTTATGTTTCCACTATTGTCAATTTCAACATGAAGGTGTTACGTTACACCTTGAAGGTATTTTGGCTTGTGAGTAACCAAATTGGTAAGCCATTTGTGTATACCCTCAATGGCCATGCAATGCATCCGACATTGTATGCATAAAATACTTTTCATACTTTTCCTTATCCTTATTTGCATCTAAACTCATCAATAGCTTTGGGCGTCAATGCATTCCTTCGAGCAAATTTTGTTATGTCTTTATTAGACATGGACAACATGACAACCAATGTGGCTTATATAAGTACTAACTTTAAATCTATGCAAAACAAATTATTATTCCGCTTGTCATAAAATTTACTTGCTTGAGTATTTCCATACATTTGAAATCAAACACATTAAGGTCCATGAACTAGTTCTTGAGTTCATTGGCCAACTCCAATCTAGCATATCTAGCTTGTCACACTATTTCTTTTATGGTTTCTACATGTGGTCAAGTGCCACTCCCCAAGAGAGATCCAATCTCTTGAGTAGTGGTCAACATCACTTTTGCTCTAATGTAACCTAATCATAAAACATCGACCACTCACTTGATTTCATGACCGAAAGCTTGACATTGCCACTATGAACATTCCTTTACACTTGCATTTTTAGAAAGGCACATCATGCATGCTTTTTTATGTGGAGTTAGGCATGTTGAACATAAAATATGGTGAGGTCTCCCCACCGTTTCCTCTTTTATGTCATTATTGACATCATGACCCTTGTACAAGAAAACAACAACGATCCACATTCTTACTCACAAGGTTGTTAGGTACGGTACAGATACCATATGTATTTAACGTATTAATACCCGTATACTACCTTCCAATTTAAAAATATGTTAAATACGTTTTCTTAATATGTTAAATACTTATAAAATACGTAAAATACTTCTAGAATTTGAAAATTATTTACCTTTCTAAAAAATATCTATAATTTTGATAAAAACATCTATGTTTTCACAAATTTGTGATGTACAATATAGTTCTACATCCTAAAATGCATATAAGACATTTGAACATTTCACATCCTAAAATACTTGTAGTAATATGGATGTTGACATTCCCTTATTCTATAAATCAGTGTAAGTGTGTATCACGATGTTCTACTTCAAATTGTAATTATTTACAATTATGCCTTCATAGATTGAGAAATCGTCGACGATTATCACACTCATGATAGATTTCTCTTTTCTTCGTTTTTTTCTTCTTTTTCTATCTTCTGCGATTATCACACTCATGACATGTTTATGTCGTCTTTTCTCTTTTCTCTCTTCTTCGTTTTCTTATTCTTCTTCTTCTATCTTCTGCGATTATCACACTCAAGACAAGTTTATGTCTTCTTTTCTCTTTTCTCTCTTCTTCGTTTTCTTCTTCTTCTTCTTCTATCTTCTGCGATTATCACACTTAGGACAAGTTTATGTCTTTTTTTCCCTTTTCGCTCTCTCTCTTCTTCTTCTTCTTCTTCTTCTTCGTCTCTTCTATTCTTCTTCCTTCCTTCCTTTGGCTTCTTTTTCACTATTTTTTTTATTTTTTTGCTTTTTGTTAGGGTTTTACTTACATTTTCTTTATAAATACGTATTATACCTGTTTTTTTAAAAATACGTTAAATACTGTATTGGACAAATGTACATGATATTTGACTGAACAACATTGAGGTATAGTACGTACTATACAAATGATGAGGTACTATACGTATTTAAACGTTAAATACGGGTACGTAAACAACCAAAGTTACTCAGCACCTAACAAAAGGTAAGATGAAGACCACATGCCCTATATTGGGCATCCTATGGTCACCTCTAATGTTAGAAAAAATAAATCATTGCCTATATCGTCCATCCAAAATAAGCCAAATAGGTCTAACAATGGATAAGCTCAACAAGTAATTACATTATTGTAAACGGTTGAAAAACTAAACAACCAAGTTGAACTTCCCAACGTTATAGATAGATGTAGCCTTTTGAGAATTACTTAGATTGGGAAGATCAAAGAAACTATCAACGTATACCAACTTGTAAGTTTAGTGCATAACCCCTACTTAATATTAAACAATACCCAAGTATTGGAAGGCTTTTTTATCCCCCGTCTTGGAAGGACCCCAAATTTAGATGTGTAAATGCAATTTCTAAGGTAGCTGTGTGAGGGCTTTTGCTATTCGAAATGTTGGTTGATGAGGATATGATGGTTATGTTTCCCTATATGAGTTGTTTGTAGCCTTTGGGCATCTTTCCATCAATACCAAGGTGAATCTTAAAAAAAACAAAAAACAAAAACCCATACTTAATATTCATAGTGGACTTTGTAAACTCTTAACTAAAATTCAAATTATCACATCAAGTGTCAACATCATGAGTGCATGAACGTATAATGCATCTTCATTTCATGAATGTGGCTCTTCTCGCGTGTTATGGCATATAACTTATTGCAATATGTTATATCTACAGACTACACATATTGTAATATTGTTATCATTCATTGATCTAGGAACTTCAAAACTCCCCCACATTAGGGAGCATATAAAAAGCAGTTTTTTATTTGGAAATATGGTAAGTCCTAAAGCTTGGCAATGAACAATTTCATACAAGCATACATAAAGACCCTTTAGACAAGTTCTTTTCAAGGACTCTCTAATCCTTAAGAGTTTTGGAAGTATAGATTACAGAAGACACGCTTGTCATTAGCATCATATCATATTATTTCCTTGATCATTGATAAACAAAGTCTATAGATGGTGATTTTATAATCTTATAAGAAGCAAAACATGCGTTTATTGTGTCAAAATGACAATCTAATGGGATTTGCATGGCCAACTATGTATGCGCACACACACACACACACACACACACACACACACACACACAACATCTAGCCACATGTAGACAAAGGCAAAACCAAAACTCACACAAAGGTTTAAACCTTGGGGTCATAATTAATAAAGATACACTTGATAAATACAATAATATGTCTAGCAATGGGCACGGTTCGGTTCGGTGTTTCAAGGCAAAGAAACCAAACCAAACCGAAACCAAACCGTTTATTTAAAACAAAACAAAACAAAACCGTTTATGAACCCTCAGTATTTAAACCAAACTATTTAAGAAAAAGTTTAAACCAAACCATTTAAAACCAAACCGAACCATTTAATAAAAAATTTAAACCTAACCACTTAAGTCAAACCAGGTAAACATCTAAAGGAACAAAAATACATTAAATTAAATAAGCATTTAAGTTAAATTTATTAAATCAATAAAAGAAACTTTAATTGAACCATTAAATTAAATAAACATTTAAGTTAAATTAATTAAATCAATAAAAAACCATTAATTAAACCATTACATCAATAAACTATTAAGGTATAAAAATAAAAGTTAACAAAAAACCTATAAACCTTTAAACCTTTAAACCAAACCTATAAATCTATAAACCTGAGTTTTAGAACCGAAACCAAACCGTTTATCGAGAATCCAAACCAAACCAAACCATTATTTTGTTTTGGAACCAATAAACCATTCAACCATGACTTAACGGTTCGGTTCGGTTCGAGCCGAAACCGTGCCCATTGCCAAATATGTCTCTGACTAAAGTAGGTAAATTCACAATTCCTACAAAGTTACACAATGACCAAAACATGTTTGTAGAATACATAGCATACAACATGCATAATTTTAGTATGTTAAGTATTCTACCTTTCTTAAGTACTTACAATATGTATTCTATAGATGCAATACATGAAAAAATATGTTAAATACTTCTTAATTTTTAAAGTTTAAAAAAATGACTTTTTGGAAATGTACGTAAAATATGTTGAATCCTTAAGAGTACGTGTAGAATACTTTAAAGTGTAGAGTATATTAAAAAAATTCTAAACATAAAATATATGTTTTTTAACAACTATGGACTAGAAGTAGTGTTGTACGTGATTCAAAGTAAAGGTTATTATATAAATCTAATCAATTTGATATACTCGAAATTAGAAATGGATTATGAATTGTGTCAATCGATTCAAATCCACCTATTCACCTTCTCGAGTTCTCTTTTTGCGAAAAGGACATTTTAAATGTTGCTTGATGAATGTATCAAAATAGTACTAACTTCAAAAATATTGTTTATGAGTCTACCAGAATAACACTAACATTAAGGAGTCAACTAATCCAATTAAATGCTCAATTGATTGAGGATAAACATAAAACGAGACAAAAAGGATAACTTTTCGGACAATAATTCACCTTGAAAGAACATGTTTGGATATAGTTTTCTTTATTCACATGAGCATCACATTCATGCATGAAATAATAAGATACTACCAGGAAAAAACGACAATTTTGAAAGTGCAAATAATGCTCTAATCAATGTTGTGCTTTTATGCTTGAATAATGTGTGTATATGGTTATTGTTGGTATTGCTACCACATGAAACACTTAAATACCGTACAATGAAAATGAAAGTTCATGCTCCGCCTTATGAAGACCTAGGGCTAGTATGTACCTACTCCTCCAAACCAAGACTTCTATGTGTCATATCATCGGGAAAATCTTGTCACTTAGAGTTATACTTGAACAATGTGTGTATATGGTTATTGTTCGTATTGCTACCACATGAAACACTTAAATACCTTACAATGAAAATAAGAGTTCATCCTCCTGAGTCCTCCTTATGAAGACCTAGAGGCTAGTATGTACCTACTCCTCCAAACCAAGACTTCTATGTGTTCATATCATCGGGAAAATCTTGTCACTCAGAATTATGCTTGAACAATCTGTGTATATGGTTATTGTTGGTATTGTTGCCACATGAAACACTTAAATACCTTACAATGAAAATGAAAGTTCATCCTCTTCCTTATGAAGACCTAGAGGCTAGTATGTACCAACTCCTCCAAACCAAAACTTCTATGTGTTTATATCATTGGGAAAATCTTGTCACTTAGAGTTAATTAAGAATATATTTCTTGTTTGTTCAATGTGCTAATGTTGTTTCCATTATCAAATTGTAACAGGCATTTAAATGAACTATGATAATATCATAACAATGTACACAAATATTTTAATATTATTTACTAATAGTACTCTTGGAAATTATAATGCCCACTCGTGATTGAAGCTTCTACATCACATTGGATAAAAACACCAACAAGAAGTTGGGATCTACAAATTTCGTATGGGTTGGATGTTGAAACGATCATGTTTATGTTTATAAAGTTCATGTATAGTAAAACATTGATATTGGCATAAAACAAATGATATAACTTTGACAAACTTAATCTAGGCTTTAGTTCAAACATGTTCATAAACTAGTGTTAATTTAAGCAGTAAATGAGCAAATCCATATTTTTATCAACATATTGTTGGTGTTTAAGGAGACAAAGCATTTGCTTGAGCTAAGTTAAATCGTCTATTTATAACCATGAGGTTGTGGGTGCAAACCCATGTGAACTATTCTAAGGGGAACCTAAGATCAATACATCATTCATGCTTTCCCCCTCTGAAGGATCCTTCACTGACTTGACTGTTTGAATATCTATGTCAACCCTTTAACCTCTACATAAAACACAGGGCCATCTAAAATATTTACGCACATATTGCGAACTTACGTTATGAAATACCATGGTGACAACAAGTATTGTCATCTAGACAAAGAAAAGAGGCATCTCATTGCATGATAAAGCCTGATTTGGAAGCATTGACTTCAAGCTACAATTAACAAGTCTATGATCATGTATCCTAAATGTTTTCTCTAAAAATATGTCTTTGATTCTTTATGTTCTTGTTTCCATGACCCAAGGGTTGGAAACCTACCATCATCTTAAAATAATGCTAATAAACCAATGTGATGGTGCTCAAAATAAAGAAGTCATAGTGTGATGTAATGTTGACAAAAATAAAATAAATACACGAGAAAACTGGCCTTTGGGATTCTATGTTGATATCATAAAAAGGTAGAAAGTCAATGGAAATTCAAAATGTGCCTTTCTCATTTTTGTGGTCAAATGGACACATTCTAAAATTTGAAGCAACATGACATCCTTCCAGTCCAATATGAAGTCAAATCGAATGATCATATGACTTCATACAACAATGAAGCAAACTTCGACCCTCAACTTGCTTTCAAAGGTTTACTTAAAAGTTTTTACAATTGAAACTACAACGTTTGAAGCACAAATCCATATCATTTTCAATCTGCTCTCCCCCAAACAGCTAATTTCATGGAATAATATGTGATTTGTATGCAATAGATTCAGGCTACTTTAATCACATGCTTTTTGTTGCCCCATAAAAGAAAATTTTTACTCACTTTCTTGGCCTTGGCAAGCTGCTATTATTAGTACACAAGCATGCAAGAAATGGTCAGGGCCTCTAAGATTTTGAGCTATCCAATCCATAGGCAAGTCTGGGTTGGGTTCAATACCTTGTATACGGATGATTCCATTTTGGAAATGTGGTTTCGGTACCCTATGAGACAAGTTTAAGCTCTTAAAATATAGTTGTTCACTTTGTACATTTATGTGATCGACTAATTCATTTTCCCTTATTAGAGGAAAAGGGAACCTTCTCTCCCTCCCTGGAATCTCCATTGCAAGTGAACACAGCTCCGGTACAATCCTTTTGAGAGCCTCCCAAAGTGTCAGAACAATTCCTGAACAACATAGAACATTTGGTCCAAAAAGTTCATAAACAAAAGACACAAAAATGTAATGTAAAAATTCAGAAAGCTAAAAAGTAAAAGTCTCAGAGTTAAAATGCTATCTCTCACCGTGATGTAATAGCAGCAGAAAAAATAAAAATAAAAGCTTTTTTAATCCTAGTTTTACATGCCATCAAATTACAAGTTCAAAAAGAAGAATGGAAAGTTTCCTTTTTATAACCTAGAATAGATAGACCATTTGATTAGAGTTAGAGACTCTTACAATCCTTCATACTCATGAAAACTTACAAATTTAGAAGCTTAAGAATAATGCTAGTAAAAGGATATGAGACAATGTTTTTATATTGTTTATATTTTTTTAGCATGAAGCTATTCAAAATCTAGGCAGTCATCAATCTAGAAATACGGAATTCAAACTTTTAAAAGTAACAACACAATCTATCAGAATGCTGAAAAGTTATGCAGGTATACCATCATCTCCCCATACATCCATTGGTCTTGCTATGTATGTGATTTCATCCCAGTTTTTCATTGCCAATGCCTTGGTCCAATCTGAATTCTCCACTTTCAGGGTTCTTATATACAAGCGCAAAGGAATTCTCAAGGGTATAGTCTCCCCACCAATCCCTACTACACACCCAAGCAGAGGCACTTCATGACTTCAATCAATCTACACTATAACAGTAGATGATATTTATATAGCTAGCCACGTGCATTTTAACTTCATCAATTCACCTATCTGCTTTGATTGTGTTTGTCCAACAGTTGAGCTTGTGCCAGGAGTAGATGCCAACTTCAAAGACACACGATCATAATTTTCAAGATCACCTGGACAATATTTCTCTTTGTACAATTCTTAAAAGAATGTAGCTGTACAAAAATAAAAGCACTTTTTGTGCAGAATTTTTCAGTATTTTTAGTTAGAGAACCTTGCACAACTGATCGCCAAAGATCTACTTGATCAGACTGGGATAAATTCATCACATGCTTTGTGCTTCCATGTGTAACGTATGATGCCTGTTGAAAAAAGAACTAGTTCACAAAACCAGCCTCTAGTAATGAATAGATTCTAAGTTAAAAAAACTTAAATAATGAATGATGTTTCAAAACACCATGACCTAGATAAGACCCATTAATCTTTCTCACATGACAATCCAAAAATCTTCAGCACAAGAGAAAATCCTCAGAAAAATATTATAAAACTGATTAGTAGGTGGGAAGAGAGGAGAAACAAGCAGAAAGATGTATATCATGTCACTCACCTCCTTAAGGGAATTGATGTAGTTCCATTTAACCGCGTCTTCCCCATCATAAGGAATAAGCTCAGCAGGATAACCTCTAAAATGGACCTGTTAATAATGGTAATGAAGCTTTGTTATTCATGCCCTAAAGGATATTGTATAGTCTCTCATCATCTCTCTATCACAGGAAAACTTTGGAAGTTCTATAAATACGATATCATGAAGAAGGAAAATTCAAACTTCATAATCATATCCACTTGTTTATTCTGTAATGTTATGCACTATCTTTAACATAATATTTGAATTGAATACATAATAGCCAGCAACCAAAGTGCATCTAAATGACAAAGAACATAGATTCTTTCACGCCATGGTGCAACCTGATGATGGCCATCTATGCCAAACTCCTAATTTTATCATAGCATTACCTTTCTCATTTTTTTCCCATGCCCCAGTTCTTAGATCAACTAAGAGATATGAACACGTTCTAAACAATTTATTTTCAAACTTGCCACCAAAATTCTTGCTTTATGAACTTGTGCCTTTCAAACACAAACAGACATGCTTTCATTATAATTTGAACAAAGAAAAAAGGGTAAAATGCAAAAGAAAACAAAAAACTGAAAACATGGAAGCTAACCCCAAGCCACAATCTTCTGAGCATCAGTTCAAGTAGCACAAGACCATCAACACTAAATTTTTATCATTTCTAAAAATACAGTGTCCATTGTATATTGAGAAGCCACCATTTAAATTTTTGTTTCTTTTCGAAATTGAAAGTAGACCATAACATTCAGCTCAAAAAGCAGAAATGTACGTCCTATGAATCAAACACGAAAACATACACGAATGGATCATATCTATCAGAGTACATAAAAAAGCCTACCACAACCCATAAGAAATAGGTCAACCAATAAAGGTATGTTTTAAAAATGTAGTGCATCTGAAAATAGTTTCAAGCACATACCACAAGATTCCAAGGTCTTTCTGGATTGAAGCATAGAAGATCAAAAAGTACTCCAATAGGAATATGCCTGCCGATGCCATAAAAAAGAAAATTATTCATAGATCCTTCACAGGAATGCATACACATGGCACATTATTAACTGTCTATTTTATTCCTCTATATATCAATTCATAGAAATGCTATACACAATGGGATAGACATCGAACATACTTCAATAAAACCATATGATGATTGTCTATCAGAATATGAGATATTCCTATCTTGAGGTAAAACTTAAGGAGTATTCTTTAAGAAATTAAAGACAGATGCATGGATTATACACACCAATTAAATGACAATATATCTGAGTTCTTTGAGTGATTCCAAAAGAAAAATGTTATAAATCAATTACCACTTTAAAGGAAGATCTTCATATTCAAACCATCCAGTGTCTTGTCCAATTGGCAAAGCGCTTTGAAAACGTGGCTTCACTGTAGGAACTAAAAGAGGCAAGTATCCATTTCGCGGTGCAAGTATCTGTACAAATTACCCGAGAAATGAAGTTTTAGAGGCATTGTTCTCTCAAACAATGGAAAAAATCTAATGATCTTGAGTGAATCTTTCAATGACAATATTGAAATGTGAACAAAATGAATCAACTTATTGAAAAGAAATAAACTTTGGATACTAAAACAAAGTGAAATCGAGATATACAAATGCTGGAGGAGGTGATGGCATTGTGGTAACTTCTGTGCTGTGAAGAACTAGTTGTAATGGGATTGCACCCTTCCACACAAGCTTACGCTCCTCTGAAACCATTTTCCCATCTGCACCAAGGAATTTTCAATTCATATTAGTCATTACATACCATTGTTGATATCCTCAAACAAATAGATCTTTGGGTTTAACTTTTTAATTTCTAACTAACTTTGTAAGTAAGATTGATGTCTCTTTATGAACTATGTATAAAGAATAAATGTTTAAAGGTTTGATCTTTGAAATTTTTGAATGCCACAACATAATAGATATTAATTTGTTGGTAGCATAATCTTACTAGTAAATTCCACGTTTAGATTACAGCATATACCTGCATGCACATATATGTATATCTTACCCATGACAATGATTATATACCATCACATGATTATAACTGGCATCTCTGTATTAGGGATTATATTTCATTGAATTTTGTTATTTTTATCCTCAGCTCCTCATAAGAAATTGGCAAGATTTTGTACTTGTGTGTATTAAGGGTCATGACTATCTGAATTGAAATTTCAGGTTTTTTGTGTGAATAAGAAGACTATCTGCTTATAATTGTTAGGTTTTGAAATCAGGTTTGATTTGGCTTCTTGACATGATCACAAAGGATCTCTCGGAATTTTCCCGATGCCTAGTCATCGCGTCAGTTGGAAGGTCTTATTCTCTTGATCCATGTTATCATCAAAAACATATGATTGTGGAAAAGACAAAAGAAAACACATTGATGCAACTATACTCTAATTTGAGGGAGACAAATGACATAAAAATTTCCATAGCTAAAGGTGTCGGTCTATGACGGAAAATTCTCATTCTTTGTGAGTATTTTTATCAAACCCAGTTTCTTGTCTTCTGACATGGATTCAAATTTTCCATTCAAATCAAGATCCAGTCTCCATAAAAAAGAAACGGGGATTTAGTGTAGTTTCACTTGCAATATGTAATTCTAAAGCTCCTTCAAAAACAAAATTGTGGAGACCTGGAAGAAAAATCTCCAAATTTAAGGTTTTGTGGATAATTCCCTTCAATATTTTCCAGAATAACAAATGGGGGTAACAATTTGGAAACCTGTTAATCCTACACTGCTTCAACTCGAATATATATATACATGCATACACACACTACGTACATATAGATACAATTCATTTCTCAATCATCTGGTCTACAATTCATTTCCACATTTCCTTTCTAATCGTCTAAGGTTAGAATAAAAAGAAGGAATTAGCTCAAGTGGAATAGGTGATGAATTACGAACTCAAAATAAATTATGAATCCATGGAAAAACTCAAAAATATCGGCACCTGTTTTTCGACACACGCGCGGACACCAAAACAGAGTTCTTCTTGTCTGTTTCTCCAAAAATGCGGTCTTTTTCTCTGCTAGCGAATCGATTCTCTGTCGAGATTCAATCACTGATCGTTCACGAAATTCTCCCACAGAAGATGTGAATAATAATCCCTGCATACCCCTCCCTCAGTTTTCAAAATTCTCTCCATACCCCTTGAAAATTGAGAGGAGCAAAATCCTATGATCTTGGCTAAGGTGCTTCACAATATGAAATGGTTTTAAGAGATGGGGAGTAAAAGATCTATTGGAGCTCTTTCGGGTTATGCTATGGAAGTTATGTGATCATTGAGGACTAGAACACTAGAGCCACTACAGAGGAAACGGTTTACTAGATAAGGAGTAAAAGATCTATTGGAGGTCTCGGGTTATGCTATGGAAGTTATGTGATCATTGAGGATTAGATCACTAGAGGCATTAAAGATAAAACTGTTTAATAGAATGCGGACTAAAATATCTGTTTGAGCTGTTGGGCCTCGGGTTATGCTATGGAAGTTATGTGATCATTGAGGATATTAGATCATTAGAGGCATTGAAGATGAAACCATTTAAGAGATGGGGAATAAAAGATCTATTGGAGCTCTCTGGTGATGCTATGGAAGTTACGTGATCATCGCGGATAGGTCACAAGCGGCACTAAACATGAAGTGGCAAGTTGCTTACACAAGTCAAGTATTGAGGTGTGAGGTATGCAATGAAAACCTCATGGAGGATGAATATCACTCACTTATCGCATGCTCAACGTATATTGTAATTAATGAGAAATATGATAATTTGTTAGATGGGCGTGATAATGTTAAGTGTCATACTCAAATGTGCACCATGAAGGATGACCCACATATGTGCATGCATTGTTTTCACATAGATAGTTTATACTACCTTGTAGTAAAATTGCCTTCTTAGGAAGGGGCCACATATAAGATGATATTTTGGAACACGCAATTATAGAAAAAATATTGCAATGATACCACAACTTAGTGAAGCCATTTTCTAATTAAATAATGAAATTAGTATAATTTTCTTTCTTATTACTGTACATTAACTTACTATAATTCTTGTACTCATAATTACAAATTTACATGGTTGACATAAATCATCTTAATGTGATAAAGGGGACTCCAATTTCCATGTTTGGTCAGTTATGTTAGATATAATCAATGATCAGCCCCAAGTTGTAAATCTATCCCCATATGTGCTCTTAGAGTGCACATTTTGTGATAGCGCCCCAAATGAGGAGCTGCTAGTATGCAACTTGACCATATGGGTCGATAAGGTGTTAATCTAGGAAATCGTAGATGTGTAGGACACAATAGATTTAGGAAAGAGAGAAATAGGTAATAGGATTGGCTAATCAAGTCAACTAGAATATTTTGTGGGCAAGTGACAATGTACTTAGCCTTGAAGTATGTGCCATTGACATCAAGATAAGTACTATCTAGCACTAGCTTGTATCTAGGGAGTTGGTTATATTAAAGGACAAGTCAGTTGACAGAAAAGGAATATCTCCACTACTATCAACTGACATGCACATTTAATGTTACACTTAGATGAAACGGAGAATATAATCCACTCTCTTACATAGTGGTGGAATGATCATCAGTCCCCACTAATTTTGTAGTGAGCTGGTCCAGATCCCATCTAAACTCCAAGGTGTGAGCGCATGGGTGAACTACCATTGTGTCAAGCTACTCTCATATGTAATATAAGTTTTGTTTTCATATATCCATCTCCGTGGTTGTAACTCTATATACCTATCTAATAGATTCTCAATATTTCTAACATGGTATTAGAGATGAGAGGTTGATCTAGATTAGGTATATACGGGTAGTTGCTGTCTAACAACATAGAGAGAGAGAGAGAGAGAGAGAGAGAGAGAGAGAGAGTATCAATGACCTTGTCCACGACTGTTGCAGCTGCTCCACTGCGCATTTGCCCACCTCCATTGTCTGATGGAAAGCTAGATGGAACCAACTACACTCTATGGAAGTTCAAAATGTCTGCCATTTTGAACTCCTATGAGTTGTTGGAGACAATCATGAGACCCACAGGAGGAGACCCTGAGCCCATGGTGACCTTTGACCCTGCACACCCTACCACATCAATCCCTCCAAATGCTGATCTACTTCAAGCCTGGAAGAGAAGGAATGTTGACGCGTTGTGTACCATACTCACTAGTTTATGTGACTATGTACTAACATTAGTGCAACATACAACCAGGGCACATGAAGCTTGGAGCATATTGGCTAGCCAGTATGAAACCAGAAACTATATAAGGATACAAAACCTCAAAAATCAGCTTGCTGTAGAGAAGCTCGTTGATGGAGAGAAAGTAGAATCCATTGTAAAAAGGATTAAGGATCTTCAAGATCAACTGGCAGCTGTTGGAGTAGTTGTCTCTCCAGAGGATATGGCTCGTTGGTGCATTCGAGTACTTCCTTCCAAGTATGATGGCATTGTGACAACATTGAACACTCAAGTTCAACCCACTCCTTTAAAATTTGATGAACTAAGCACAATGTTGCTTGAAGAAGAGCTTCGGTTGAGGACAAGAGAAGGAAGGGAATATTCGGCATTTGTCTCTAGGACTAAGAGTAAAGGGGCATCCAATTCAAACAATGCGAATAGGATACCAAAGATAAAGAAGTTCAATGGATCTTGTTTCTACTGTGACAAGAAGGGTTACACAATCAAGGATTGTTGGAAGAAGATGGCGGATGAGAAGAATGGTTCTAGTAAGACTTCTTGGAGAGGACCTGAGTTTGCCAAAAATGTCGTAGATGAGCTTGAGTTATGGGTCGCAATTGAAGAAGTGTGTTCTTCAGTTGACATTCAAGTTGTCGACGACTCTTGGATTCTCGATAGTGGAGCATCCCGACATATGACCAGTAATCGTGACTGGTACAACTCTTGGACACCTCTACAAGAGCCCATCAATGTTGTGGCCGGGAACAATGCCCGATGTTCAGCCAAAGGAACCGGAACCGTCTCCCTCAAAGCAACGACTAGCAGGACAAAGAATCTCTCTCAAGTGTTGTACGTGCCAGATCTCAAGAAGAATCTATTGTCCATTTCTGCACTGACCAACAAGGGTCTTGATGTTCGATTCAAGAAGTTGGGTGCAAAAATAACAGATTCAGTTGGCAAGGTTGTAGGAATATGGGTAAGGCGCAACAATCTCTATGAGCTGAGTGCGTTCACAATTTCTACTGACCACAACACAAGTACTAACACAAAACAATGTCATGAGAGATTTGGGCATCTCAATGTTGCTGTGTTGAAGGAGATGAAGAAGTCAAATATGGTAGTTGGGTTGCCAACCCTATCTGACTTGAGTCATGTTTGTGATGCTTGTATGATGGGCAAGCATCAAAGATCAACCATTCCAAAAGAGAGTCAAAATCGGACAAAGACTCCTCTACAACTAATACACATTGACCTCTCTGGAAAAATGGTGACTCTTGCAATGGGTGGATCTCTCTACTATACGCCAGTAGTCGATGACTTCAGTAGAAAGATGTGGGTTTACTTCCTTCGGGAGAAGGCTGAAGCTTTTAAAATCTTCAAAAGATGGCATAAGTTTGTCGAGCGAGAGTCTGGAAAGTTAGTGAAGGAGTTATGCTCTGATCGAGGTGGAGAATTCTTATCAATAGAATTTTGTGAGTATTGCAAAGAGCGTGGAATTAAGCGCCAACTTACAACTGCCTACACCCCAAAACAAAATGGCGTTGTTGAACATTGAAACCGAACAGTTGTCGAGATGGCTAGGTGTATGTTGAAGGCATAAGCGTTGCCCGACCCATTCTGGGCTGAAGCAGTGAATACAGGAGTTTACATCCTCAATTGGAGCTACAAGAAGGCACTTCAAGGGAAAACACCCCAAGAAGCTTATTCAGGCAAGAAACCTTCAGTGTTGCACTTCAGAACCTTTGGGTGTACGTGTTACACACATGTTCCAGATGTGAGCAGAAAGAAGTTGGATGCTAAAAGCAAGAAGTGTATCTTTCTCGGATATAGTGAAGAGTCAAAGGCCTATTGACTCTACGATCCAGAGGCAAGAAAGATATTGACAAGCCGCGATGTGGTGTTCAATGAGGAACGACCACAGCTAGCTGAGAACAATGATTCTCAAGTTATCTCATCAACCGAAGAAGTATTCCCCCCAATCCCGACCCACTATCTAGAAAAGGAAGCTGAACCATCTGATGGTAATGGCTCGCTAGTTCAGCCTATGCCAGTGCCACATGTAAAGAAAATACCTAAGTGGGCTCAACAACTCTTCAATGACCGCACACCTAAAGTTGAGTTTCCTGAAACTTCAATTGATGGATTACGAAGATAAAGAAGAATACAAGAGCAAGGGAGAACCTCTGACCACATTGTCAACATGGCTCTGATGGTGGACATCATAGGCTCAGTGAGTGAGTTGACCTCAGTGGAGGAAGCCATGGCCGACCCGAAGTGGAAAGAGGTGATGATATGAGAGTATGATAACATCATGAAAAATGACACGTGGGAGTTGATAGAGAGGCCAAAAAAGAGGAAGGTGATAGGCACCAAGTGGGTCTGGAAAGTAAAGTATAAAGCTGATGGTTCTTTGGAGAAATTTAAGGCCAGGCTGGTAGCGCAAGGATACTCCCAAATTGAAGGGTTAAATGTACAAGAAACATTTGCCCCAATAGCTCGCATGACAACAATTCAAATGGTCATAACGTTGGCTACTTCAAGAGGATGGCCAATTTATCAAATGGATGTCAAATCGGCATTTCTGAATGGGTTTGAGATGCCGAATTCAGAAAACAAAGTTTGCAAGCTTAAGAAGGTGTTGTATGGTCTAAAGCAAGCACCAAGAGCTTGGAACAAGAGGATAGACAACTTCTTACAATCAATCGACTTTAAGCAATGTGCTTCGAATGCAAGTATGTATGTCAAAATGAAGGACAGGAAACAAGTCATCATCATAATTTACGTGGATGATCTAGTACTTACTGGTGACCATGAAGAGTGTATTGGCCAAACACAAGAGTGTTTGAAAATTGAGCTACTCTCATATGTAATAGAAGTTTTGTTTTCACATATCCATCTCTGTGGTTGTAACTCTATATACCTATCTAATCGATTCTCAATATTTCTAACAAGTTATATATAGGTATTTCTAATATAAACAAGCATGTTTTCTGAATTTATGATACATTAACCATATTTCGATGTTTTATTGTTTTCAAACATTACAACTGAGAGTTTTAACCATGCTAAACTAAAAAAGTGCAAGACATTCATTGCTTCTATACACTTGCCTTGTGTTGGGAGATAGGTCCCTCCGGATGGGAAGGGAGAAGAACAGTGCCTCGGCCGAGACCGGATGAGGAGTACCCGGCTACGGAGGGCCGGATGGTGCAGACCCGGTATGAACTGGATGAGGAGTACCCGGCTACGGAGAGCCGGATGATGCAGACCCGGTGAAGACCGGATGAGGAGTACTCGGCTACGGAGAACCGGATGAAGAGACATATTAGTAAATATGTTTTCTGATAGTCCAACGCGGCTACATTTGTAAATAGCCGAAAAGTCATATTAGCATAAATATGACTTAGGGCAAACTTTTAGTAAGGGTTGTTACTGTTGTTGTTGTCATTCTTGTTGGTGCAAGAATAGAGAGTGTGTGTAACTGTACAGAGAGAGAGAGAGAGAGAAAGAGGTCGTTGCCTCTGTTGTAACCGCCGCCTGTGGCGAAGATCTGTGAGCACGAGGTTGGTGCCTCAGTGAACTCATGGTTGTACATTCCATCATAGTGATAGTTTATAGCCTGTGGGCTGCCGTGGTTTTTTCCCCTAGTTTGGGGTTTTCCACGTAAACCTCCTGTGTACCTCGTCTCTTCGTTGTGTTGCGTTTTATTTCCTGTTTTCCGTGTATCATTCTAAGCTCGGTTGTGGCCGAGCGTTGCGCATAAGGAACGTTGGGTTCCCGTCACCTTGTACTAAATGTTTGACGTCCCTTTTAGAAGTTCCTCTCTAATCCTCATTTTGTTTTTCTAAAACATTGTTTTACACCTCTATTTCACCCACCACATTTTTTTTTCCCAAAAAAATTATTCTTCATTAGTAGAACTTCTGCATACATGACAAAATCATTAAGCTAAAAACATTACAATGGCTCTAGCCATGATGACCTATAACAAGTCACAAAGAAGCAGAGTGAAAGACTAAAAAGAATGACATTGGTCTATAAGACCACATATAAACCTTGAGAAGGCCTCCACTTTAGCACGAATAAGCCTCTTTATCACCTCTTTTCTGTTGGGAGACAGGTCCCTCCGGATGGGAAGGGAGAAGAACAGTGCCGATGAACAAACTCGGCCGAGGCCGAAACCGTATGAGGTGGACCCGGCTACGGAGAGCCGGATGATGCAGACCCGGTATGAAGACCGGATGAGGAGTACCCGGCTACGAAGGGCCGGATGATGCAGACCCGGTGAAGACCGGATGAGTACCCGGCTACGGAGGGCCGGATGGTGCAGACCCGGTATGAACCGGATGAGGAGTACCCGACTACGGAGAGCCGGATGATGCAAACCCGGTGAAGACCGGATGAGGAGTACCCGGCTACGAAGAACCGGATGAAGAGACATATTCGTAAATATGTTTTTTGATAGTCCATCGAGGCTATATTTGTAAATAGCCGAAAAGTCATATTAGTATAAATATGACTTAGGGCAAACTAATATAGGTGTTTTTTTGTCATTTTCTTGTTGGTGCAAGAAGAAGAGAGAGTACGTAACGTTGTACACACACAGAGAGAGAGAAAGAGGTCGCTGCCTCTGTTGTAACCGCCGCCTGTGGCGAAGATCGTGAGTCCGAGGTCGTTGCCTCCGTGAACTCACTGTTTTGTACATTCTTACATAGTGACAGTTTGCAGCCTGTGGGCTGCCGTGGTTTTTCCCCTAGTTTGGGGTTTTCCACGTAAACGTCCTGTGTAATTTTTCCTCTTCTTTGTGTCGCGTCTTATTTCCCGTTTTCTGTGTATCATTCTAAGGTTGATTGTGGCCGAGCATTGCGCATAAGGAACGACCAGTTCCCGTCATTTTCCATTCACCTTTGCTTGAACATGTGGGACATTGTCCAACCAGAACCATTCTCTGCCATTTAACTTCTTTGCCACTACCATTGATTTATATTCCATGGGATCATATGCTGAAAATGTATGATGTTTTGGAGACATCCTGATGAGGCAGCCATAGAACAAATCAAACAGCCATAGAACACAACAAAACCCATAATGAAAGCCCATAATACAACCACCTCCTTCTTTCCGTTGAAAACAATTGGGTATTCATCATAGACTCAACTAGTTTCTCTTTGGCATCCCATCTGCTTTTCTTCAATCTCCTACAGAAACTGGCTCAATCTCATACAAAATTAGACAGATTAAAATGGCTCAATCTCATACAGAATAACACTCAATTTTGTGCCCGTTCCTTGGCCTTTAACTTTCCCATGTGATGTGTCCTTTTCTACCACTTTGGCAGTAAAAATCCCCTCTTTCCAATCAAGCTGCTGAGGTAATCTCCTACTTCTTGGTTGTAGTCTTCTTCTAGCTCTGTAAACATCAGCTTAAACATTGCCAAAAAACCTGGTTTCTCTTAAGCCTGTCGATCTTCTCAGTCTTTATATACCTTTCTCTGCCTTTTTCCAATGCAAGATTCATAACCTGTCCAACCTCTTGGACCTGTAAACATCGGCTCAAACATTGCCAAAAAACCTGGTTTCTCTTCAGCCTGCCCATCTTCTCAGTCTTTATATACCTTTCTCTACCTTTTTCCAATGCAAGATTGAACCTGGTTTCGAATTGGGATTATATCTTGTTGGTAATCCTGTGTTAAGAACAAAATCAGTCCAAAAGTTTCCTCACCCACTCCTGATAATTGGCTTCAACCCTCCCCACCATCTTCACTCATCCTTAACACAACAAATATTTCTTCATTTAGTCGACATCAACCATCTCACCGATTAACATGGTTCTAATGTCCACGCATATCCTGTATTAATCAACAAAAATTAGTCTAAACGTTTCCTCACCCACTCCTGATAATTGGCTTCGACCCTCCCCACCATCTTCACTCATCCTTAACACAGAAAAATTTCTTCGATCAGTCGACATCAGCCATCTTACCGATTAACATGGTGCCAGTGTCCACGCATATCCTGTATTAATCAACAAAAAATTAGTCTAAACGTTTCCTCACCCACTCGTGCTAGTCGGCTTCGACCTCCCCACAATCTTCACTCATCCTTATCACAGAAAAATTTTCTTCGTTCAGTCCACATCAACCGTCTAGCCGATTAGCCTCATGCCAATGTCCATGAAAAAACCTCACCCACTCATGATAGTCGGCTACGACACCCCCATCATCTTCACTCATCCTTATCACAGACAAAATTTCTTCATTCAGTCCACATCAACCATCAACATAGCAATGGAATTTTCTCAAGGTTTATATGTGCTCTGCTAGCAATGGTGTTATTGGCAACAATGTAGTTTTTTTGATAATATGTATTTGTGCAGAGGAAACAGTATTATGTACTATTTGTATATTGCCTTTGGCTTTTTATTAATAATAATGGAGCATATTTTTATGGAAAAAGAAGAAGAATGACATTGGTCATCCTATATGTAATGAACGTCTAGGAAAACCCCTTTTGAGGATGATTCATCCTAACATTCTTCCATTGAACAGTCAACACCTACTAGTGTCTTTGAATTAGCTGAAATTTCTCAGCATTGTAGGCTAAAACTATTTTCAGCCACAACATTAGGCTCAATTTGAGCCAGTGAACGAAACACATTGATTTGTCACCTACAACATGCTTGGAAAATTTCTGTACTTCAACACCTGCTTCAGCTGCTGCGTTTGTAGACACCAAACATTCCATGATGCCCATGGTGCTTTGAGTTAATGAATGAAACACATTGTTTTATCACCTACAACATGCTTGGCAAATTTCTGTACTTTAACACCTGCTTCAGCTCCTGTATTTGTATACACCAAACATTCCATGATGCGCATGTCGTTTGGAATAAAACGCGAAGGGCCGCCTTGGATAGCCCACAACTATCCTCTCCCATGTCGCAACCGACCATGTCCTTCATCTCCACGACCATCGAGAATATACTCGTATGAAACCTCCATACCATCAACACTCCGCTTTATCACAACCTTCATGTTCTCACATCAACCATGTCGATGGTTACCACCTATAACAACAAAATGATATAGTGTTCTCATCACCTCAAGAAAATCATGTACCTATAACAACAAAATGATATAGTGTTCTCATCACCTCAAGAAAATACGTTTCGACCTCCACACCATCTTCACTCATCGTTATCACAAAACAAAAATCTGCTTCATTCAATCTGCATCAACCATCTCGTAGATTACCACCAAGGTCTTGTACAAATAACACTAAAACGAGTCTAGAATGTTTCCTTATCCCCTCATGATATGCTTCGGCCCCAACATCATCACTCATCCTAATAAAAAGCAGAAAATCTGCTTCGTTTAGTCCACATCAACCATCTCGCTCTTGCCGATTATCACCAAAAACATTTCACCTACACAAAGCAAAATGAGAATCCTCTCTACCTCTCGTCTGGCAATATGCTTCAATCACCACTGCCATCATCACTCATCGTAATGAGAAACATAAAATCTTCTTCATTCAGTCCACGTCAACATCTCCCCAACCATCTTGCCATCTCGCCGATTACCACCAAAATCCTGTACTGGCAACAAAAAATGAGTCTAAAAAGGTTCCTCACCTTCTCATGATAATTTGCTTCAGCCCCCCCACCATCATCACTCATCCTGATCAAAAAACAAAAAATCAGCTTCCTAAAGTCCACATCAACCATTTCGCTATCACCGATTATCACCAACATCTTGTACTTGTGAAAACAACATGAGTGTACTCTCTACGTCTCCCTATGAAAATATGCTCAACCCCTATCAACATCGTCACTCATCCTTATCAAAACTAAAGCATATGCTTCATTGTTCGCAACAAACATCTTGGAGATTACCGTTAAAATCGTCTTACATCAAAAGACCCTTCCTATATACCACAATCGCCTCCTCCATCTTAAGTCATGATATTTGCACTAAGAACGGTGCCGGTGGTGGGAACAACCAACAAGGTGGTAAGTAGTTCCACATGACATTAACGCCTGCATCCAACATAATAGGAATAGATGACCAAACGCGTCGAAGTATCCTTCTAAGTTTTCTGATTAGTTGTGTTTCTAGAACCCTTATAACTATCATAATCACCTTTAATCGTATGTACCAATAAGTCCCAAAAAGACTTAACCTGTTCCACAACGTGAATTTTTTCATCATTGTATAACTTGGAACACCTAGCTTTCCAAAGAACCCATTAGAATTAGAATTAGAATTTTTATCGTCCATAAAGAGGCTAATTTTGACCTATGGGACTAGAGTATACATGTGTTCTTGATATATGTCTCCTTCCTAAGAAGGGGTATTCATACGTTGAAGCACAAAGTCTCTATGTGTTAGTAAAGCATACACATATGAGCTCAACCTTCTAGGTGGTGTCTTAAGTATGTCACTTAAGTTATCACTCCCTCTTAGTATGTCAGCATATCTTGAACGAATTGCACTATATGTCAAGCATGTGAAGAGCAAGTAACATTCATCCTCTACCATGCCTTCATTTCATACTTTACATGTCTTCAAATTCGTTACATTTTGATACCATGATGCAACTTCAATAAATAACTTGTGAGATCGAGTGCGAAGTAGTGTAAGGGCTCTACGAGCATTACTACTCATATTGGTAATGAGATAAGGCTAGATACGATCAATAGACATTCTTGCTTTATATTGAGACCACCATTCAGGGTTGACATTTGCAATGTAGTATTCTAGCTTTGTCCTCTTAGCATCCTCCCACTTCATCCTTAATGATTCCACCAACCTTTCCTCAATCATTACATACTGCATAGCATTGCCTGAAAGCTCTAAAAGATAATCCACACCCCATCTTCTAAACCATTTCCTTATGTCAAAAACCCAACTAGATGAGAGAATCTTACTTTTATGATTCTTTTGTAGCTTACATCCAACATTCCAAGCAAGATGTGGCAATCGATGATTCGGCATATTCTTGACTTTTGTAATGTATTTATATACTCTTTGGAGTGCTAATAGTTCTATGGGTCAAACATCCGTTTCCAAGAGCATAACCTGGTAAGAGGTAGTTCATTTAACTCCTAATTGCCTCCTTAAAAACATCTTTTGAATTTTCTCAATCTTGTTCCATGCATTAAGAGAGATGGTGTCACCCCATACTTCTACTCCATAAAGCAATACTTGAGTTACCATGGCATTGAACAACATTAGTTTTACTTCCCATTCACAAGTATCACTTTGGTTGCATTGGTTCTCCAAAAGGTAATATGATTTCCAACCGGCTTGGAGTCTAGAATCAAAGCATGCACTCCATTTATTTGTGGCGGGTACATCAATACCAAGATATTTAAAGCTTTGAACAAATTGTATATGTTCACCTTTATATGAGGAGACAATCTGCCAAATGTAACTCCACGAGAAGAACTTGATTCCCTGCAAGGAACTTGAGATAGAGTATACCTCGTCTTACTTTCTCCTTATTTTCTTTTTCTTCTTATTCTCTTTCCAATTCAATATAGTTTTTGGCTTTACCTCATGACACTATTTACTTTAAGCTTGACCACATGATATTCACCTAAATCCCAAAAAGTCTTATGTGATTGAGAGTTATTATCTTCTAATTTATTATTCATCCTGCACAATCTAGCTTGTTGATAATTATGTAATTGTAGCTCACCTAACGAGCTCATCAAAATGGCATCCAACATCTAACAAAAAAGTGTCCATGAACTCAAGCGCAATTTTCAACTTAATCATATACAATATATGAAATATAAATCAATATTTCATCGTGAAATAATATGCTCATACAGTGTACTGAATGATCACAACTTGCTTAACAATTGTAGCCATACATACTATCAACTCGTGTAATTTGAAGCTTTTCTCACCCAAGGCCGTAAGTAAATATTTGTATAAATATGTTGAATCAAGTCCTTGATGATATGACAACAAGTAATGGGTTTATATATTTTCCTTTTGGGTCCAATGGAGTAAAGGAAAGGCACTAAATTTAGTTATTCCAATCTCTTTTAAGGGTTACATCAAACTCATATGGATCACACATAACACATTTTTATCATACTAGAGTTATTTCTTCCAAGTCCATAACAAATATGATAGAAGCAATGAAGCCACTTTCACATTAAGTGTTTTCGTACATGTGGACTATGTGTATGGTATGGAATTTGTGCATGTGAATGTTACAGACATTGATCGAATTCATAAAACGGGGACTGATGCATCGAAGATAGTTGTTACTCCTTTGCTTGAGTTCCTCCTTTATCTCATTAGAGACTGATGCATTGAAGATAGTTATTGCGCCATGCAATAAAGAAGCAAAAGGTAGGCACTCTATTAATGTCTAATGTATATGTAAAGATGCATTATGAGGATACATGTTATTTCCTACCACACAAGAAACTTCCTTTTCTCAAATGTAGCATACAACAATGTCATCCCCATTGTTTTGTACTTATTAAAGCACGCTAATAGATAAGCAATTAATAAGCATTTTACTGAAGTTCAATGATTAATACATTATGTGCTAGATCACATAGTAAATCATCAACCTTACACACATTGTTCTTATCTGTTCACAATAAAGTGTTTTAACATGATGATGATATGGTGATAAATCTTGTGCACTTCAACCTCAAATTTTGGTGTCCATTATAAAAGTCTTCCTAGTTGTAGACTATATTTGCTCCTGTAACATGGGTTTCCAAAATATTGTAGAATTCTCTACAATACAAAGAGTGAAAAGATAATAATGTCTTTATGTCACACATGTTGAAGATGTTTTCAACAGATAACGAATAGTATTTTGCATGCGATCTCCATTTCCACATGCAACATCTTCATAGATGATCTCACAACTACCCCATGCATTTAACCAATAACAATGACGCTCTCATAAATGTGGAAACAACATGTTCAATAGATCATCAATACTGTAGTTTACACCCAAATTTATTGGATTCATCATCACCGGTAACATTCTCTAAGATGATCTAATGGCGATCACAAATTTCATTCATCGACGAGTACTCTTGACAATAGAAGCAAACGGATTTTCCTACCAAGAGTGTTGCGATGTCTGAACGAGCAAAACCAAACACATTCCTTCCTTATCAACAATGTCACGATGCCTAAAAATCAAGGGACTTGCTTGAGGAAAGCGACGAGAATCATCGCAGTAAACTTACACACATTTATGTTGTGATGACAATGTTATAGATGAAAGGAATTGGCCTTGTGGAGCACGCAGAGTTCTTTCAAAAGAGTGAATTAGCAGCTAGAAAAAAGAGGGATTATGGATGGACATGGAGATATTGCTTGCATGCACGGCCTGGATCGACAAAAAAAAAAACGGTCGATTGAAAACCACCCGATGAAAACCGGTCGACGAAAACCACCCGATGAAAACCGCTCGAATCGCTTACAAAGAAAAGAATGCCTAGAGAGTATGTAGCCATGAAGCTTGGTTAAAAAAAAATGAAGAAGAAGAAGAAGAAGAAGAAGAAGAGAATGATATTTTTCAGCTATGTACATATGTATATATATGTATGTATTTGTTTTTACTATTCTTATTTCCTCCTGCCTTTATTTTACATATTTTAACCCATACTGTTTTACCTCACGATTTTTGTAGTGGCGTTTAATAGGAAATTACTTCTCAGGAATTTACACAAAAGAAATCTGAAGAAGAAGAAGAAGACGAGCTGGATACTGCCTGTCTCTCTGTCTACTCGATTATATATTCTGTTTGTGTCCCCCCCCTCCCTCTTTCTTCTCTATAGATCCATCGTTGCTTTGCATCGAATCCTCAACACTTCTCCAAAAAAAGGTATTTTATCCTCATCGATTCTGATATATCTCAAAGCTTCTTAAGGGCAATTCAAAATCACTAACACAACATGTATTAAGTCTTTTGATTTTCCCGTACTTCCCTTTTTGGGTTCTTGTTTTCTTTGTTTTTTTTTTCTCTTGCCTTTTGGGTTTTGTGCACCTATTAAAACCTGCTGTATTCCGATTTCATATAATAATAATAATCACAGAGTCCTCTGATTTTCTTTCATGTTTACCTTTTGTCCTTAATTATTTGACTTTCATGTTTCTTACAACTATCACAATATGTTTTGATCTCTATTTTTTAGTTCTTAATTCGAGATCATTACATACCTGCATAAATATATAGCTTATATATGTATATATATACATACATCTATGTATGTATGTATATATATGTAATCACAGAGTGTTTTGAATTCTTTTCGATGCTTAAGTTTTTCATTATTTATTTATCGGCTTTATATAACTACGAAAATATGTTTTAATCTAATTGTTTAGCTCATCATTCAGATAATTTCTATGATTTTCGTTAAATTTAAGCCTGATGCTGTTGTTAATAAACATTCTCGTTTGGCTCATTATTTTTGGTTGCAAACAAACTGGTTGTTTTTTCTTTGAAACGATTTCATTTTATATGTTAAAACTTGAGCCTTTATGGTACATTATCCGTTAATTATTTCTAGATTCAAGACCCATTTTATATGGTGTATTTTAGATCCAAAGAACCCATTCACATGGTTGAAGTTGTGATAATATGATACAAAATTCAATTAATGATTTCTAGATTCAAGATTCATTTGTATATGGTAAAAACTTGTAAGGCTGAAACAAGTGTGTTACTATATGGTACAAATGTTCTGGTTTTCCAGTGTCATGGATCAGTTAAGGCGTGGGAGATAATGGTGAAGATCTGACTATCTAATAATGTTGCATTGTTTGGATGGAGTTAAGTTTCTGTGCTCTGCGGTTTTCGGTTGTTTGGACTCAAAGCCGTACTACTACACTCATGAAGATCCCGAGATAATAGCGAGCGAAACTGTTTGTATGCTCATCAATCCCAATACTAACTAATGTGAACCAGTGTGAATTAATATGGAGTAATGGAAATGTTAGTATAAATTTTATATGAAATGACGGAAATATTCTCTGTGAACTAATTTAAATCAACAGTAAATGCTTGGCTCTTATTTCCTTTTCTTTTCCATCTCTGCTTCCTGATTCTTGTAAAGAGAATGATATTTGGTTTTCACCTAGGCGATCCAGGCTCAAGTCCTGCCAATGATCATATAATTATCTACCAATCAGATTCTATGCTATGGAATAATATGCATTTCAACCCACTACTTCATTGTATAAAGAAATGTTTATAAAGTCGGTTAATCTTGTGAAGATGTCAGAGAAACTTTTTGTGCGAAAGTTTTACTATATAACATATTGTTAGAATTCATTTTCAATCAGAGGAAGTATTTAGCTTGCATACTAATGTAGTTATTGTGGCTGATCTAGTCATGACCTTATATTGTTCGAAAGCAATATGTAGTATAGAAAACGATAAATGTGTGGCTGATATAGCCATGGCCTCATATTCTCGTTATCAATATGGAGTATAGAAAAGGATAAATCTGTGGCTGTCTAGCTGGTTATGGTATTTGGGTGACTTTAGATTTTTTCTGGGAAACTAGTTAGGCAACCTAATAACTTATCTCTCTCTATCTCTCTCTCTCTCTCTCTATACACACGCGTATAATGTATGTGAAATAGTGTGAATTAATGCTTAGAAATAGTGTGAAAACTAATTTATATGAACTAATGAAATGTCAAGTAATTTAAGGGAGGAATCAATGTGAAGTAATGGATGTAGAATGAACTGAAGTAATTTATTTGAACAAACTATGTTGTGCACCAATGTGAAACTTCAAGGTATTTCTAAAGGGGTTTTTTCACAGTTCCATGTGTAGAACTTTGAAGCAGCTGACGTTTCAAACTTTTTTTGTTTTTGGTAGTTACAGTAAGTGAAGTTGAGGCCCTTTATGAACTATTTAAGAAGATAAGTAGTGGTACCGATGATGGGATGATCCATAAGGTTAGTTGATAAAGAAATAGTAATAATACAATAAAAATTCTGAACTCTCAAATTACGCTATTGACCTTTTCGCTACGTGACTTAATGTGAAGGTTAATATCGAGTAATTTCAAATATTTTATTATATATATGTTTTCAAGCATGACTGTGTCATCACTATTTTTCAATCCTTGATTTCGTGCGAACAGGAAGAGTTCCAGTTAGCCCTTTTCAAAAACAACAAGAAACAGAGCTTATTTGCAGATCGAGTGAGTGTTATTAATATAATGCAGTAAATTGAGTTCAAAATTCGAAAAATACCTCGTTGATGAAACGACGTAGTATCCCATTTTTAGTAGTGTTTTTTCGCAATAAATTATAAAATGTTACTAATTTTTAATGCTATATTTCATGTTTTGTATATGCAATCTAGAGTTTCTATAATATAACAATGTACTACAGATAAAAATCTTTGTCATGTACACCATAACGTGCTTTCACCATGTTCTAATTTTGTCAATTGCAGAATTGTATGAAACATAGTTTTCTGAGTTGATCCATTAAGCCTTAAATAAATAAATAAATAAATAACTCATAATCATTTTCAGTAGATGAATATTGATTTCTTCTTGACAGCATTTCACTTTCTTTTCTTGTCCTTTGAGGACATTGCTAGCTCCTTATTCATGCATCTTGATTCTCCTTTTTTGATGTATTTTGTATGATCATCAGTTGATCTGATTGTGCATGGATATATCTTTTGACAAATTTTAATCTTGTTTCAGGTATTTAATCTTTTTGACACTAAGAATAAAGGGGTATTAGGATTTGGGGAATTTGCTCGGCAATTATCCGTTTTCCATCCCAATGCTTCTCGTGAAGATAAAATTGATTGTATGTTTTGTTTATTTGTCTGAAGTAAACCTATTTTGGATCATAAATTACCACAATTATTATTATTATAATTTATTGTTGGGCTATTAATTAATGATCAGTAAAATGAATCAGTCTTCTTGCTACTTTTATAGTTTCTTTTCAGCTATATGATCTTGAACAACAGGGCTTTATTGAAAGAAAAGAGGTTAGTAGTTCTCTGTAAACAAAATGGGATTCCACATGGAAAAGCTATTTAGTTTCTAGATTCCAATTCGTGTCAATTATTATTGAAATAACGCAGGTTAAACGGATGGTAATGGCCACTCTTGCAGAGTCTGGCATGAACTTGTCCGATGATGCCATTGAGACTATTATTGACAAGGTAAATGATTTGTTTTTGTGTTAATCCATTTTTGTTGTAATGTGTAATTCATTGTAACGAAGAATGTGCAACAGTCAACCATTTGTTTTTGCTTTTACCATAGATTGAATTATAAAAAAATAGATTCTTAATCTCAAATAGGATGCTTAGCATTGATTCTAGAGATAAAACCAACGTATTAAAATGTGAGAATTCTCAAATGTTAAAGATTTAACTGATTAAAACATTATACGTATACTTGAAAGAAATTACAAAGGCAAGGCTCGAATTTCACCAAAAAACCTTGTTTAATGAGAATATGTTGATAGATCATGCATAGAAAGTAATGACAGTATGCTAACTATCTTCAGAGTCGTTCACCATGTAATCTTTGTCATTGAGATCTTCGATACCCTTTGTCATGAGCATCTATCCAAAACACGATGGGTGTATATAAATAAAATACCACAGTCATCGTGTATCACAAAAAGTTCATGATATTTCAATGTCAATTGATTTATTTGCATAAATTTATGTATAATTTTACGGATATAAGTTAGCTTGTTTAAGTTTACTCAATAACTATTAACAATATTGTCAAAGTTACCACATAGCATGTGAGGTTATTAAATTTTTTTATAGAAGTTCAATAGGTCATATTTATATATGCCAATAAATATCATTTTGAAGTTCCAAACTCAAAAGACCTCGTTGGAAAGAAACCCATGCATTGTTATGCCAGACATTTGAAGAGGCGGATACAAAACTCGATGGGAAGATAGACAAAGATGAGTGGCGAAGCTTGGTTCTACAACATCCTTCCCTTTTGAAGAACATGACACTTCAATATCTTAGGTAAGAATATAGTAGCTAAATGTCTTCAGATTTTGATCATGTTGCAATTTTATTTTATTTTTTATATTTTTTCTATTATAATGTTAAAAATTCATTACTATTGTTACTATTTTCTTGTTCCCAGAGACATCACAACAACATTTCCGAGCTTTGTGTTCCACTCTCAAGTCGAAGACGCTTGAAAAGGAGAACAAATTTCTTCGAGCTTTGGTTTGCCATATGTCATGAAATACAACGTTTCTGCGTTTTGTATTACACTCTAGTAAAAGATGCTTGAGAAGGAGAACAGATTTCTTCGGGCTTCGATTTTCCATATTTCATGAAATTCTTCATTTTTTTCTCCATTGCAAGGCCAGTACATAATCATTTGTATCTTGACATTATTTCGGCATATTCCAATATTCGTTATTTCTCGTGGGATTTGATTTTATTCATTATTCCCTCTCTTTGTGATAAAAAAGGACTTTTTAATGGGACATTTTCCTAAAATTTAGGTGCAATGTTGTTAAGTCATTTTGATTTTTGCCTTGGAAAGGAAAAACAAAAGCCTTCTCATATCAAGCCAAATGTAATGGTTTAATTTTTTGACATTCTAATTGGTTTTCATACATCGTGACTTAAGTGAGTGCAAAATTGACAGAGTGATGAAAACATGCTGAAGCCTAGTTTCTAATGATAATAATGAGTGTACACCCTTTAATCAAGAAAATGTATCTTGAATTGGGGATACAACCAAAAATCTGAAACTCAGTTACATGGAAAAAATCTTGTATGGAATTGTGGATAGCAGCTGCTTATAATCACAATGTTGTGGTTTTCCATTTGTATTTGTGATTGTAATAAAAAGGCTTTTGACTCGTATCATATTTGAATGGAGACCTGGTAATTTACTCAGCTTTGACGAATCTCTTATGTATCTCTATGCAAAGTCTTGGCGGATGCAATGCTTATAAGAAATTGATTGTTCTTTGCTTGCCTGTAGGAAATAGTTTCGCTTTATGCAAGGCTGGTTTCTATACCAATCTCTTTAAATGATGAACCATGTTGACATAATGACACTGTACTTCGAAAGAAAGGATTCACTTTTTGGTTTACAGCTTTCTACGATTGCATATATTGGTTCAGATGTGGAAAGTAAAAAAGCAACAGAATTGAAGAATTGCAGTGTTATGCATCACAAAAATGAGGATCAAGCTTGTGAAGTAGTTTCATTTTAGCCTTCAGTTGATGTCTATGTGTAGTAGCTTTTTTGTGGGGAGCTGCACAAAAGGAAGCAATTTTGAACCCATTGTATTAGTTAAAAGTATATACATATTTGGATTCCAAATGTTAGAAACTTGGAGCCCACTATAATTAGTTAAAACCATACATCCATATTTGGATCACAAATGATGTCAAAGCCAACTATAATAGTTAAAAGTGTGTATAACGTTTGGTGGTTCATTTTGAGTAATTATAATAGAAAAAATTAGAAAGATTAAGCATATCATTGAGACAGTTTGGCCGAGTGGTTAAGGCGTTTGACTCGAAATCAAATGGGTTCGCCCTCGCAGGTTCGAATCCTGCAGCTGTCGATCAAACTTTTCCTTTACTTATTAACTATTAAATGCAATCAGGATCTTTCCTTTTAATTGTTTAATGCGATGAAAAATGTTTCTTTCTTCCCAAGTTTAAAAAAGAAGAAGAAACTCTTAATGGAATGAAATCTTTGTGCCAATGCCTTTCATTGAATATGCTTTTCGGAAGCTTTTCGAATGGAAAGTTTGACAAAGTTAAAACATTGAATATGCGTTTCAATGGTTGATAAATATAATGAGTTTCCAATGTAGGTTAAAACATTGAATCTTGTCTTCAATGGTTATGATGAGCTTTCAATCCGAAGGTAACATGAGGTAGGTAGCTTTAGGGTCACGTTATAGTCAAATCATAATTCAAATTTTGCATAATTAACTTAAACATGTTTTACTTTAGGCTCAAAATTACATGTGTAATGAAATTACAAATTCAAGGCATCAACAAATCATAATTCAAATTTTGCATAATTAACTTAAACATGTTTTACTTTAGGCTCAAAATTACATGTGTAATGAAATTACAAATTCAAGGCAATATGATGCCTTATGTTATATCAACCATTATGATTTGGGGAGTGTATATTTTTTGTTACATGTAACTAATTCATATAAGAAGGTCGTATTATATTATTGTTTCTCTCTTTTGGGCAATAAGGTTTGATTTTTCAAGAGTTGATTAAAAGTCAAAATATAACATGGTTAGTTGTCATAGTAAACTTATAGATTCACATGGACTCTCTATTCTATGTATAAAGAAAAGTTTTTGAATGGCATATACAATTTATGTTTGGAAAATATGTAGAATTCATAATATCCAATTAATCCAAGTAGCTAGCTATGTATGAAGAGCGATACTCAAGCATCCTAGCTGAAAACTGTGAAATAATCTTAATAGTCTTTGTGGCATCCAACATTTATAGCACAAAAAATGCAACGTGAGTCCCAATAACAAACTTATATACATTCAACAAACATGTCAAAGTAACATTCTTTTAAAAGAGGCACCTCGTCACACATTTAAGAAATCCAAAGTGCTTGAGAATTTTCCAAAGGGTTTGAAGTCACACAATAACTAGTCCACACGACAATAAATTTCCATCACAATGAATGAGCAAACATATGCACCACTTTTAATCTACCTTATAATAGTACAATGAGATACAAATGTGTAGGATCAATGCATGTCTTTAAAGTTTAAACCCATGATTTGTGTCATCAAGAGTAATGTACAATCTACCTTATAATAGTACAATGAGATACAAATGTCTAGGATCAATGCATGTCTTTAAACCCATGATTTGTGACATCAAGAGTAATGTACAATCTATAGTGACTAGATTTTTCATGCACTCACTCATTGAGACTTCCTTATTAGAATGATTTCGTATTTTTTGCGTGCTCTACTCTATGCGCTTTTTACCATTCCCTTGCTTATTGGTAAGCTTTCTTTTGCAACTTTTTATAACACACAGTTTGCATTGATCGTAATGTGGTTGTAGTCATTGAAAAAGGTTCCTTCTAGCTCAAATTTAGGTGAAGAAGCTAACGAAAACTAATTCCCCAAGTAATAAGTACCTAAAACTATGACAAGATGCATTTCATTCTAGTTTACAAGGAATGTATGGCAATGTCTTTTATGATAGATATTACATGTCTTACCATAAAAAAGGTGAACCATAACGCTTTGTTGTCAATTGGTAGATGAGTCCTCTCCGAAAATGATAAATAAGTTGTCTTTCTTTTTTTTTCCAAAAAAAACACTACTTCGTATTAGTTAGCAAACAAAGTACATCAAAGACCAACAAATTTCAGCAAAACTCACTCTGGTCTTCTCACCAAAGTGATCATAGTCCCCACCCCCTCATTTACAACAAAAGTATCCCATCAACTCTTTTAACATTGTAACTACCTTGTAACACAACTATACATATTTACAACTCCTGGTCACTAATGGAAGCAATTGGCGGAAACAACCATATGGGTGCTTGGTAGTTCCATTTAGGCCATGATGATGATCTGACCACCATAGGCAAACTGCCTCATTTCAGCAGAAACTTTGATCGAGCTCTTTCTGCTTCATCTAATTCCCCCTAAATCGAATCATACCGTCCCCGCAGCCAAGATACCAGGTTGAACTAGATGTTTAACAACACCTCACCGCTTGGGAGCTTGTGCTGTTGAAAAACAAACTTACAACGCTTGGTCCAAATGTGCCAAACAATTAAGCAAGCCACCATCATCCATATCTCCTCAAAAAATTCAGAGTTTGTGCCAGGTCGAACTCCAGCACATTGAAACACATTGCCACCCTGCACTATCAATCCATGACCATGGGGGTTTAACTGTTCCGCCCAGCCTTCCCCTCTTAACTTCAACCCCTAGAAGGACCCCCATACAACTCTCCCATTCACACTGCATGCTTCCACGATCCTAAGATATTCTAGTTTTCTTGCAAACCATGAAGCATTTTAAAAGGGTGAATACAACTCAATGCTCGAGAAGTATGGATTCTTATAAGCATAATCTAATAAAAAGGGAAAACCTCTAATATATCATCAATAGCTTTTCTTCTACTTCTCCAATGCTCCTCTAAGAAGATAGAAAAAGGGGATTTGTTGATGACATAAATGCTCAATTAACACATATAATTGATTGAGGTGGGGGGTTGACCGTTGACATTCGAAGAGAAACAAAAAACATGCGGGGTATTTCAAGTAACTTGTCTTGCATAACATTCAAAGACTTTATTCTAAAGTTGTTTGAAAGGAATAACCTTTATGTGTTCATGAGAAGAGTCGAAGAGGTAATGCTCATCCTTTGTAACCTAAGGGCATGGGTGTTGAGTGTTACACATTACACTAATTATTAGCCATCACTATCCTCCTAAGGAAATGGCTTTTGAAACTCCTTTTCTACAACCCAACAATTGAACCTTGAAACTAATTTTCGTTACGAGCACATTGATATGTATATTTAATTATTTAAATTAAAGTCATTAATTTTAATTCTAGTTATTTTAATCTTATGATCATGAAACACAATGTCATGTATTTATAAGTACAAAGGCTTAAGTGTTGATGCATCAACACTAATATTTAATATTTACATAAAATCATCTTACAAGTTTATGGTTACTGTAAATATTCTAGTCATTCATTAGCCAAGATTCATGAATCTTAATCTTGGTTGAATGCATCATCCGAGTTTTATTAAGATCAATTCGTAAATGATACTTTTATGTGAGTGTATCTCTCAAATATATGGTTCACGATTGTGGGAGTGCATAAACATAGTTTAGATTCCTCAGAGTTCAGTGTGAACATTGTCTTGTTGCTTCATAGGTTGAAATTCTTCTTGCAAGCTTTTAGGATAGGTGTATGGTGGCCCATTGTTCCACAAGATATCTATTAATTGAGGGTAAAACTTTGAAGTTGGATGATAAGCATCCCAATAAAAGTGATCTTCCACATTGTCACATGGTTTCAAACCACGTAAACAAGTTAAGAATCCGTTATATTTTCCTATCCCGCAACAAGCTGTGTTCCCTGTTTTGAAACCTATACATGGAAACATAATAATGTTTTTGCTTTGAAATGATCAATCTTTCAAGGTTAGCTACATTTAAGAAAAGGAGAATTCATGAATTTATTACTTTGTACGAACCACAAGCACATGGACCAATGAGTTAATATATTATTAATACCCTACAACTACAGGTAAAAGGACAAACTAACAAAACATTGCATAATTAATCACAATCTAAAACAATTGCAAAAAGCATGGTCAACTGTGGCATCAATCAGTATGTGGAACATTTGGAAATACATGTCTCAAATGGTACTTAGGGGAAACACACACAATTGCAGATGCCATCACAACTATATGGATTGATCTAGTGATATCCTCGCGTGCACAATTTGAAAACCTATAGAGAGATTCATAGTCTCAAGAGTTGACACAAGCACAATTTATCTCACTTTGGGCAACTACACCATTGGTGAACTTCACATTAGGACATCTGAAATGGTGCTTCCAACCGCCTCATTGGCTCTACTCCCAACTGACAACTTACCCATATTGCTTTTGGTGATATCCATCTTGTTGTACCCATCTAACAACATTCAGAAGCTTGTTAGATGTGTCTTGATCGTTGTTGAAAAATAACAGGTTTTGTCAGGTAACCGTTTGTTGTTATGTGGACAACGATTGACCCACCTTTTTTTATCTAAAGTGTCATACAACGATAACCAAATATATATGAAAGTGACCTATAAATTAGAGTATCTATTGATACTTAGAGTGTCCATAGCCTGATTTGTGTATGCAATTCACCTCACTAATTGGAAGCAATTATTTTCTCAAACAAAAATAAAAAAGCTTTTAGAGATAAGGCCTTTTTTTTTGTTCCAAAAAAAAACTCCTTCCATTAGTTATAAAATTCTACAAATGAGGCCTTTTTAGGTGTTTACGCATAAATATGTGATGATGTTGTGCTAAAGGATGTGGGTTCAAGTCTTGTGCAATAATTGTCCATTTAAAACAATACTAATAGTTGTACTTTGAGGTGATGCATGCTATTAGTTTTCTCTTGACAATATCATTGTTTCCTTAAAATGATTCGTGACTTAGGCATATTAGCTCAATAGTAAAAGGATATGAAATTATAAAGATGTTGCATGCCATTAGACAATGGAGAATGAATGCATGAATGACTAAACTCGTACATGTGTTCAACTTGACTTGACCTTACCAAATTGAGTTGGGTGTTGAGCAGCATTCAATATTGAGGTGTATATGTTAATATACATAATAGTCGTATTCGGAAACTTCTCGTTAAGTGATAATATTTCAGGAAGGAGATGCTCGTTATAATCTTTCGAGACATCGTTGATGTAATCAACACAACTACCATTTGAATTGTACGCTAATAGTTGAGAAGGACAACAACCTAAAGCAGGTACTCCTGCAACAACAATCCTTCTAGCACCTACTTCATGGATAGCCTTATGACAAAAGAACAAACAAACATTAGTTTTATAAATGTGATGATGATATAGCAATATGATTACTTGAAAATCAAGTATGTAATTTGAAGTATTAAGAGCCATTTGAATTGGGAGAAAAACTTTGGAATGCCCTTCATTTTTTGTTATTTTCCCAAATATCCCTAGGATAACCTTGAAAATGAGGAAAGAAATCGGATAGACCACATAATTGCACAAGTAACACACTTAATGGAGAAAATCGGATAGACCACATTATATGAGATGGAATAGATCATATAATTTCTCTTGGAGGTTTGACCAAGGGCGTTTGGAAAATAATTGACAAAAATAATAAAATATTTGGGGAAATAACTTGGGATATTTTAGAATTTCCCCCTTTCAATTATAGATAGAAGACTGAAGTGTATTAACAATGCTTCAAGGTTAAGTAGAAAATATGCGAGGATATGTATGTAGCCATAGTTTCTTTCTCATATTCCGGAACTCGACCGGGGAGGGAGGGAGGGGATTCCCCAATATATATGTGTGTGTGTGTGTGTGTGTGTGTGTGTGTGTGTGTGTGTGTATGTATATGTATGTGTATGTGTATGTGTATATATAAGCCACCTTGTATAGCCTTTTTGTAAAAATCTCTCCAAACTAATGGGAAAGTAACTCCTATTTTGGAAAAAAAACAGTGCGTCAAGATGGTAACTAACTTATAATGAATAAATAATGAGCATTGATCCATTGTACTCTAAAGTCAATAGAAGAAACTTAAGACGAAAGGATAGAAAAGCCAAATACATGTGAGACTTAACTTCTCTTTTAATCGATTCAATGATTGCCAAAGTCGCCATAAATAGTTTATATGTAAATAGATATATATAGTAATGGTTGACCAAATGTACCTTAATGTGAGAGATGAGCTTTTGGATGAGTTTGTCTCTATGTTCATCAGTAGTAAGGGAGCTTAGGTGGATGTAGGGAAGGAGGGGATTAAAGTAGGAGAGGAGCCAATCATTAGATCCTGTAACCACAACGAAAGGAGATTTCGCAAACAATTCGTCAGTTGCCACTTTGCCAATCAAGCTAATGATTTGCTTTTTTGTCTTTAGTAGATTCTCAATTTGTTCCTCTAATGAGACAACTTGCCCCTAGTAACCATATGAAAAAAGTATTTCAGTTTGACCATATAACAACAATTGTAAGGCATGATTGAGTTTTTAGACGAACATTGTTTCATAATGCATGAAATTAAAAGAAATTGTAGATTTTTTTATCATTAAACTATATGCAAAGTGGTTTTTCAAAATTTACCATCATATTTAAAACTTTATAGAATGATATACCAACATGTCAACAATGTTTTTATGTAACCATCAATCTCTATAGGTTGTTTGTTATAATATCAACCCATGGGTTTTTGGGAAAACAAAAGAAATCTTGGAGGTTTCTCAAAGTTATTATTTTCTTACATCACACTATATCCGTTAAACAATTGGTTATGTTGCAAACCTTATCTCTATCATGGTTTAATTAGGTTGGGTATACGTAGGAGAAAACTTAAAATGATTTATGTTCTTCTTGACTTAAAAGAGGTGCGTAAAAGTTTTCCATGACAAAAGTTGTATACATGGTATGGTGGTGGTGTTTCCGTAATATGATTTGTTTTACAAGTCCTTGAAATCTAGAAGTGTGTGATAGAACAATCAAGTGATTTGATTAATTACTAAGTATATTCCTACACAAATCTCAAACATTGTACCAATTATGTGTTGCCTCCATTGATCCCACCATAAGCACAAGTTTTACTATAGGATATGATAGCTGCATGTTTTTTTACATGTATTTGTGGCCCCGTGTTTGTGAGGATAATTCACACTCACTTTAGTTGGTTGTAAACTTCATGAAAGGAAACATTGACATTTTTAGCACTATTCGAAGGCAATGGTATTATTGACAACCCTTGGGTTGTGGAAAGTGATATGTGAATAAAAATGATTAAGAATGGTTAAACTTGAAAATATTAAAAATACTCATTGGAAAAGTAATGAAGATTTGAACAAACAACTTTAGGTTATACAAAACTACACCATTGTGTTTATTTATCTCCTTATGCATTAAGAATTTTAACAATAGGAATGAAGATGTAGCCTGTGGATTGAGGGGTTTACTACATGGTGAAGTCATGATAAAAGCAAAGGACTTGGAAGAGGTTTTGAACTAGAAAAAGACAAAAGGGAAGAAGCATTGGTTGAAGGGAAGACATTGTGACGCAAAACTTGAGGAGATAATGCATAATATGGAAAGAGCATGCAAAGATACTCAAAGACTTAGCTAGAGATGTTTGTTGTTGAGACACATGATATTGTCTAACTCAATGCATTGTTGATTGCTAACTCTTAATAAATATGAAGTTACTTCCATGGGATCTTAATCCAAGAGTTAGTAAGACCTAGCCCAGTAAAATGCTTTCTTGGTTAAACTGCAAGTAGGCTTGGTGCTTTGCCAATCCCAACATCAAGATCTATCATTCATGCTAAAAGCAAAGTCTCTTATATGATGTAAAATAGTAACGATTTCATATTGTACTTTGGCTCGTAATGTCTTGATTTTTGTTCTAGGAAGGATTGACTTAAATTGGCACTAAACTTAAGCATGCTTCTTATGATAGTTATTAGTATGATTGTGTGATTGGGATCATGCTTGTACCTATGCGTATATATGCAATTGTCTTTTGTGTGTTTGCATTGTTTGAATGAGGACATTATTCTCCATAAAACTAAGTGAGTAGTTGATGAATACAAGTTACAAGTTACAACTAATAGATTATTTCTATGAGCATGGCATTGTTTCATGTTCACTTATGTAGGGTTCCTAGTTGTGAATATTTGCAAAGGAAACATTGATAATTGCTTTACAAATGATTGGTTTGTTATAAATTTAAATAAATAAATTGAAGCGATTGTGGGCATTTACATAAAGTTTTCCCGTATTTGAATCGATTCCAGAGCCTCCAGACGCAAAATTAACACCTTGTAAGATTTTCTTTCCTTTAGTCCCTGGATTATTATAAGCTGGAATCAACGGCAGCCCAAGCTTTAAAGCTGCATTGAATTGCCACATCGAATCAATAAACAAATCTCAAATATTTGAAGAATAATCATATTCATGTACTACCTTCATTGAGAAAATTGTATTGTTTTTTGGCACAACATCAGTGATAGAGCATGCTTAAAAGAAAACACACATACATATACACAATGTTGTGCACATAAAAACAAAATAAGCGAGGTTGGCCTTGAAATAACTATTCTTGGTATCAAAGTAGGAGACTAGTAAAGTTTCGAAAGTGTGGTTGGCCTTGATATAACTATTCGTGTGATTGACAAGTGTTTTATTGTGAATGATGTGGGGGCAATTCATGATACTCATAAACACAAACAACAATTTGGGTGTTGTATAAACGCAATAAAATGGGGAGTATGTTACCGATGAAATCGGCCGCAGTATAGCCATTTGAGAAGCGCCCCGAGGGAGCACCCCCAACGAAGTCCATACCATAAGGGTAATAATCAACCTTTGCAAGTGTAAGTATGCCATTATTGTTACCCGCATCTAAGATAGAGTCACCTAGAATGAACAAGGCAGGAACCAAAGGTTTCTTTGTTTCAGTTTCACATATTGTTACTTCCACACCCTTGACCGTATCAATCCAAGATGCTAATGATACACTAATCAATATAATTAAGAAATGTTTGAATTGCCCCATGAGAGAGAGAGAGAGAGAGAGAATGAGTGAATGAGAAAGTGAAGGAGATGTATTATGCAATGCCTCCTTTATTAAAACTTCAATGAAATTAATATAAGTTCTTTTTATCTCTACTTATTTTACACTCAACAATAATGTACAACATCTCGAGTTTAGGGTATACAAGGCACATAGGTCAAACTTCTCACCCTCTTTATTTAAACAAACTATAAGCAAACAACTCATACACAATCCACAACACTTTAATATTCCATAAAAAGGGGGCGTAAAAAACCCATGTAATCGCTAGAGGTAAAACAAAACGCATAACTAGTCGTATATAATTCATAAATCAACAATGAAAACATATCGAACACGAAAAAAGAAGATTTAATCTGAAATCAAAAGGAGTAAACAAACTGAAATAACCAAAGATAATTAGAAACCAAACAAAACAAACTATATTAGAGATCTCACAATGAAAACCAAGCACACAACCTATAAAATAATGGTAACAAACCAACTAACATCCATGCAACGTAGAACCAAAATCTTCATACTAAAATACATAAGCTAACTAATAAACAAGATATGAGATGGTAAATATACAATGCGAAACATGGTTGTATAATACTCAACATACAATCCATAGTTCAAAATAAATCAATAAAATACTGAGAATCGTATTCTATACATAGAGTACATTACATATATAACATACATTAAATACTTCTTTATTTGTGTAGCATATAGAAATTGTCAAATTTTAAACTATTTTAATTTTAAGAAAACGTAAAATATTTCTTAAATACGTTGAATACGTTAAATACACGTAACATGTTGAAATGATAGTTCTAAAATGTGTAATATGAGGTTAAATGCTTCAAGGGTATTCTAAAATGTACTCTATGAATAAAATATGCATTTTTTTGAACTGTATGTATACGAAAGCATTGGTTTGATATGTGAATGTTGGAAATTTGTGTCCTGAAAAGAGTTCTAATCTACTACTCAATCATGCTATTTTGAAGCTTTGGTGGTCACAAATAGTCATTAGGACATCAACTAACTAAGAGGTTACTTTCAATGATAGACTCTAGATGGAGGTTTACAAGTGGGAACTTGGATGCCTTTACCTAGGGGCAATCCCACATGTACTAAATGTAATGACAATGTGCCCGACTCACAAATACATTGTGTGTGGCTATGTTCTCGTGCACATAACATGTGGTATGTAGTTAGTTTGTTGCTTTCACCCTCAAAATTGCATATTTCTTTTCTCTTTTGTTGGGGAATATGATTGTGGTTGAGGAATACGTAAATGCATGCTCATTTAATGTATACAAACGAGTTTTGAACTATATTTATATGGTTATTATATAGGTCATCCTAGCAAAATTTGGCTATGTTACCTTCTAACAGAGTAGAGGATCATCATTGGGATGTTAGCTTTAGTAAAGTCTCAAGTATTGCATGAGAATGTTCAAAAGAATCAATTATCCAGTATACTCGACGAGAAAAATCTACAACATATGTAGTTGATCTAAAGCCATGTTGTGAAAAACAAAAAAAGGACAAAAATGAGAGAGAGAAAAACATTAGGGCATATGTGCTCATCATCATTAGAGTTAACCTCATTTTAATGTCACCATCATCATCGTCATTTATTGCATCATCACCATCATTTTTTATTCTCATCCTCAATCACAATCTCCTCATTACAATCTACCAATAGTCTTCACCATCATTTTGATCAATAGACCATCATGTTGGTTACAATAAAAAAGATATTTGATTCCTAGAGGCCATGAAAGTCCCAATTGATCAAAGTGTAAAGAACCTAAAAACATGCACAAACTAGAATGATATGGAGCATTGGTGCAATTATAAGGCTCATAAAGTGGAGGTCAAGAATGGATATATTGTGATCAATATTGTGGGAGTTTATGTCAACAAAAACATTGAAAAGATTAGCCTAAGATAATGTATAACCAAGGTGTAAACATCTATGGACTTGATATCAAGGAGGATAGATGGGAAGAGGCTAATGATGATAGTTCGTCATCATAGAATAAGAGACACTAGTTAATGGACAATAGCTAAGTTTTGACATGACATATATATATATTGTAATTTTTGTCAATTTTATACATGATTAGTTAGTGAAAAGCATTTACTTCATTCTTTTTAATTGTTAGGTTAATAAAGTCAATCACAAAGAGAGTGAGAGCAAAAAGAAATCTTAAGTTTGAGAGCGATAAAGCACGGCAGGTGGAGACCAAGTGAGAGAAATACAGGTAGAGAGCGACATTATGAGAAAAGATTAGAAAGTAAATGTGCTTTATATTGAAGATAATGTACATTTAACCCACTACAAGTTCATGTTAATATTCTACTATGATGTAAGACATTTAGAGTTGCGTAAAATACAAGATGTTTAACATGGCAAATGCACAACACTAAATGTCTCGTTGAATTCAATATTGAATGTGACATTCATCAAGATACTCGAGACCATTGTGCTATGCAATGTGTTTTCCTTATGTGAACATCGTGTTCTTTCCAACTAATTCAATTTGATTTTGGCTTGACATACTCATTTAACACATCTTCTAGTAACTTCAAAACCATTGTTGGGGCTCAAGTTGTTAGGCCTAATATGACTACAAACAAAACTAAATTAGAGAACTAGAAACAAACATAAACAAATCACTCAAAGTTATTTATTCTTAACTTCAAAAAATGGATCTCCATAAAAATCACTATCAAGATTACTAAAAAATAGCTACAAAAATGGCAATAAAACTTCCCTAAACACCACATTAGATGTAAATTTGTGCACTTTCAACGGGAATCCGATGCAGTGCATCGAATTCTTGTTGAAAGAAGTGCACTTTCAACAACAATCTGATGCATTGCATCAATGTTTAGTGGGATCTTCTATTGAAATGCGTTTGGATGCTTGCACATGAGTTGAAGGTGTTGTTTTTACCAACCAAGCATACATCTACTCTAGTCTACGACATAACACCTATTGTGCTCAGAATGTCACTTAAAAAAGTGTAACACATTGCTAAACGTGACTAATTGTCTCAATAAGGGATTTTGGGTCCTCATGAAAGGTAAGATGCAAAGCCTTCAGATAATTGTGTAGCCTATGCCAAATTCCTTTAATTAGTGTCGCTTGCTCCTTCATCCCAAGGAATCTCATACACAAGAAGGTGAAATTATGTTGTATAAACTAAGCCAAGGCGATCCTTGTGACAATTCTTCATATCTTGTTTTTCATCATTCTCACACGATTTGTATCTCCAAACCTTTGAACAAGGGCACATGAGCTCTTAAATAAGGAAACTTGATTCCAAATCTTGCAAGAGTGACATGATAGTTCAAGTTTTGGAAGCTCGGATGTTGAAGACATCAAATTGTTGGCTCAATCTTTATCATAAGCGCGTCAAAAAAGTGAAGTGAATAAGGTTTAGTGTGTCAAATTGTAGAAGGATTTCTGCATCTATTAGATTCTGAATTGTAAGTGGGTCAGCAAACAATTAATTATGGTCATCATATATGTTTAGAGTGTGGTAGATACATGTACATAGAGGTGGTTTGCAAATGCATAAGGGGAGATATGAATCATGGTCCATAAGGAGGTTTAGTAGAAACTAAAAAGTTAACTTATTGAAGACCAGAGAACCTTGAACAATATGTAACTATTCACACTCATACCCTAATAAAAAGTTTAGTAAAATTTCTTAATTTTCATTTCAATCTTTTTGTTCTTCTCTAGAAGGGTGTCAACATATGTACAATAACCATTGCAAATAGTTTAGGACGTTCTTCTATACATTAAGAAGTTCTTTGGTTTTGTTCCTGAAGGATCAAATAATAAGATTTTGTATTGTTTTCTTGAGTAGAATCAAACATTTAAAAAGAGGTGTGATGTGAGAAACTTGGAATCATACAAACCTACAGGTTATTCAAGCATCATCATTTAATGATCAGTGAGCGATTTATGTAATTGTTACTGTTGATATGCCACACATGATGTATATATCATATAAATGAGTATTGAAAAGATTCTCCCATCTCACTTGATTTTTAGTATCTTTATCAAAATTATGATTGCTCAAAATGATCTCACTATAGAATTATTTTGGAAATGACAACAAAATGTTTTTTGTTATAGTTGACCGTCATTTTTTAAAGATGTATGTCATATGACATGAGATTGCAAAAACTAACATGTCATTTGACATACAAATTTTAATAATGAAAAGCTCTATATGATGCTTCATTGTTATACATTTCATTACTGTAGAAAGTACAGAAAGATGCACAAATAAACATAACTACCTCACAAAGATAATGAAATACATAAAATTAAATATCATGTTAATGTTTTTACTAATAAGTATGAAAAAAGGTTATTTTTGGAAAAAAAAGGTTAGTAAATTTTTTTGTTTTAACTTAAAAATTTATGTTAGTAAAAAATTTAGTTTTAACTTAAAACTTAAAACATTAAAATCAAACCTAGAGTTTACACTCTTAAAGTATTTAATAAAGGTTATTGTTTAAAATTTCAACTAATATTATTAGTAACGAATACATATTTGAGAATATATGTATATCATTATTACAAGATGATGATATTATTTTAAGCGTGTTATAAAAAACGTCTAATTTTTTGGAAAAAAAACATATAGTGTAAATATATTATTATACACACTTCATAGTATCTATAATAATACACACAGGGGATTTCAGGTGGCAGATTTCGCCATTTCATCGAGTACAACACTAAATTGGGTCGGGCTTTTCAACTGCAGCTAGATGGCCCCTTACGCAATGGTTGTCGTACATTGGGCATCCCTGATGAGGTGCTCATTACCTTTTGGAAGGGTCTCTGGCGTCTCCACTTGCCGGAAAAGATAAAGTTTTTTTGGTGGCAAATCGGGCATAATGTGGTTCCCGTTGGTGAATGGCTAGGTAAATGTGGCGGCCCGTTAGGCTGCCCACTTTGCCATTCACCTATTGAGACTCTGAGGCATTGTCAGTGGGATTGCCCTCACGCTCAAAAGGTATGGGATAGAGTGACTCACCTCCTTATAGCATGTGAAGTGGAAGGAACAACATCGTGGGGTGCTGCGGCATGGCTTGATCATTCTGGTGATAGGTGGACGGACGCCTTCAATGCGGATAGTTGGTGCTATGTATGCATGCAAGGGAAAATCTCCAAGATTCGATTTGAGAGAGGCTTGCAATCCGCATCCCCTAGGTTCTCGGACATTTGGATGCTGATCGCACCCTGTGGAACGTATGGAAAGCGCGCTGCCTAAAGGTCTTCCAGGATCTTGTGCGACCCCCGGAGGAAGTGATCATGGACATATGGTTTGCGCTTATTAGTTGCCTACGAGGGCGATTGGACGAGGTTTGCAGCCATTCCTCTGACGTGGATACTGCCTGTTTGCGCTTTTGGCAGAAATGGCGGAACACGCCTATGGTGACACAAGGAGGAAGTGGCCTGAGGTGGAACTACCAACCCCCACGCTGGCTGTTTCCAGCGCACTTACCACCCTCCCTCTGTTGTCGACCCCAAGAGTTGTCTCATACTAGCCATCACTACAGGGCACTGTTTTAGCTGTAGGTACTTACACTAAGTAGTCTGTCTGAAAGGCAATGTAACTAGTCTCAATTTCTAGAACTTGATCGGAGGGGGATTCCCCAATCTATGCTTAAGCCTCCTTGTACAGTCTCTTTGTAATAATCTTAACTAACTAATGGGAAAGTAGCTTCATTTTGGAAAAAAAAAAAGTGAAATATGTATATATAATTATATGACATGGAAAATAACATTTTAGCATGTCATGTGACATGCATAATTTGTAGGGGCCTTTCACATGAAAAATGGAAATTTAAACTTTATATGTCAGTTGATGGGCATTTTTATTATGTGTATGTTTTTGACGGGCATGACACCCGTCAAATTCTTGCCATGATAGTGGAGTCTTGTGATATTGATCTCAACCAATATAACAAAAGCCCATTGCTTAGACATGTAACCTCAAGACTACGAACCACAAGATTAATCGCTACCTATTCACATTTATATCCGCAACTTCAAAAATTTGAAGATAACATCAAGAATCTATAGCTAATAAAGGTTTTGAAGAGTAGTGTTTGAAGTCTCTAGTATATTTCGTGAAGGCAATGCAATGATGTTATGTTTCTAAAAAATAATGGCAGTCTGATTCTCCATCACCAATTGATTAATTACATGATACATCATAAGAAGCAAGTCAAACACTCAATTTTTGCAGAGGCAACCAGACACACACTATGTATCTTTTAGTATTTTTGTTACATATATACATACATATGGAGATCCACGCAAGGATGATAAACTTTCTTATTTGTTCACATTCAATTAAAAATAATTGGGGGCACATATTTAAAACTTCTCGTAAACGTAAACTTTTAGTTGCTTAAATGCATGTGCGATAAAAGTAATTGAATAAAATAGGTTTAAGTAGTTTCATGATTATGACTTACGCAACAAGAAAGTACATGCTCAAACACAATGCAAGAGCATTATGTCATAGATGAGACTTTATACATCCATGTAAATGACTGATTATAGACTCACTATAATATAGAACTTCTATGAGGGCAATGATTCAGTGCTTTGTAACATTGAAATTTGTGTTCAAGCCTAGCAATGAGTTTGACATTACATTTCATTCTAAAATATCCTTATAAACGTAATTTGAGATCATATTGAAAAGCCATTTGTTCTTGAAAAGTGGTTTTACAATGTTGGCATTCACATTTCTTTTGTGACCGTTTATCGTTGATTATATATCAAGCACAACTTTCATATACAAATTTATTAAGAGATCACATGTAAGTTGAAATCTATATATGTAATTAACAAACCTATCTTTACAAGACTTTATCCAATCCATCATTTATCAAATGAATTGATAGAAAGAAGACAACTATGGGAACAAAGTTCATACAAAAAACATTTCTTTAATGACATCAACACACCTCCCCATATCTTTAATTATTTCAATAGAAGCACGAGTTTCATGCAAAAATTACATTATCATATGATTCATATGTAAGTTGAAACATTCATTCCAATTATTATGAGAATCATTCTTCATATATATGAAATAAATAGTATGTGAAGTTTGAAAATGTTGTTTGTCTCATCCTATGATGATACAAATGGGGTGAATCTAGTAATGATTACTATTGAGTATAAAAAATGTTTACAAGTCAAGCTCAACTATAGCTTGTGTATGAAGACAATGGTTGGAGAAAATATGTCAACTCCACTCTTGTAATAATGTTTGGGAGTATGTACTAAATGGAGTGGACACTATAATATATATGTTTCTCTCTCATCATGATGCATCAATTTAGAATTCTAGTGAAGCACAAGTAGAATGTAGACTTGCATTAACCAACTCTCCCCATTTATTCAAGTTAATTGATAGTTATTTTATCATCCCCATTTTGCTTAATATAATATTGCTTAGACTCTAGAGTACTATCCTATCCTTTTCTATGACTTGTTCGATGGCCATGATTTATACTATATCATCAAAGTTGTAACTTTGAGAGAACCCAAGTTCAACCCTTGCCATGGGCTTGGCCTTGTTCCATAGATCGAAATTGGTCTCTTGTGGACATTAAAAAGACCTCTCTCACACACACAAACGATGACAGGGCATTGGGCACGAACGATGAGAGTAATTGACTATGTACACAATGCCCTAAACAAGTTCAAGCGTCTAAGTATCACACTTTGATACTATGCTCTGTCTTTGATTACATTCAACTATGTTTTCCTCACATCATCGACAAATCCAATCCTTGCAAGAATGTCTTAGTAATCATAATATGCACTCTTAATCATTCGTAAAGTTCTTGAACATCGAGAGTTACCACTCACTTTTTTTCCAAAAAAAAAAATCCTTCCATTAGATAAGAAAACCAATTTTGCTACAACATACAAAGTATGTGGAAAGAAAGCCAAGATACTTCCTAAAGCCCTCTTGTAAAATTCAATGGGCAACCATAGATCTTTCCCTAAAGAGGCTAAGGAGATGGATCTATATACATCCCAACTTACAATGGAGAACAACCAACAAAGGGGGGGAAATTGCTAGATCATCTTACAATCTACTCATCGAAAAACTAGAATACAACTTCAAAGCTTCTGAAAAGAAATTTGTAATAACAATGTAGAATCCATGTGTAGCAATACTATCATATTTGTCTTTTATCCAACTCAGAGAAATGCCCATGCTTTGTATTTGTTCAAATGAATTGAGTGCTTTGTGACCCTGTCCATGCTGTCTAGCACTTCCTTGGCTGTTCCAAACCTACCACATTTGTCATACATGTCCATCGAAGCATTGCCCAATACCATTATATCATTATCCACAAGAGCCATAGCCGGTTTTCCCTTGTCGATAGCTTCTACACTTCCACAAGCCTTTTCTATAGCAAGCTAGGAGACCACATGTAAAGGAAAAAGCAATCTCCAACATGTAAAAACAAGTCCATTTTATCATGAGTGCATTCCAAATGGCCACATTTGTAGTTAGAAGTGTCTGAAACACATCTTCCTTTGCCCCTTATCATCTGAAGATCATAGTCAACATATATACATGGTGAAAATATAATTTATTTGGTTTCATAGGTCATATTTGACTTTTGAAGATGATAAAAAAACTACAGGTTCCTTCTATCGAACTATAGCCTTAGCCTTATTTGTTCGACGTATGGTGCAATTGGGATCCTCCCATTCTATTATTCATCATCTTCTTTTGGTCACACGACGACTTGTTTCATCAGGCCCTACCATAGTCTGAGTTTGGATTTACGTTGTTGTAGTGTTGGCATGATGGATGGTTGTAGAGTTTTTTTTTTCTAAGACAAACAATGCCCAGAGACACTCGTCTGTGGACTGAATGGGGTAGTGGATGAAGCATTGGAGCCGCGCTTTCACTTCATGTGCCATGGAACATAGAGTGTTGTTGACACCAAATCCCATCAATATTTTGTTATAGTTAAGTGCGCTTGTGTGAACAATATTGGGATGGGTGACCTCTTGTAGTTTGAGACAATTTGGTTGAGTGATTAAGGCATTTGACTTGAAATCAAATGCCTTTGCCCTCATAGGTTCAAATCTTGCAACAGTGCAATTACAAGATGTTAGGTAACAGGTCCCTCCAGATGGGAAGAAGAACACGAGTTGAAGAAAAGGGAGAACCGAATCGGTTGGCAACAACTCAATCGAAGCTGGAAAATCAAACCGATTGTTCAATTCGGTCCTGCCCCAAAATCGAATCCAAATCGATTCGACTAATAGCCGAATTGGTTGAAGCCAACTCGGGGCTATATCTATAAATAGAGTTAATATGCCCTTGTGGGCTATATTTGTAAATAGCCCTGAATGTTGTATTAGTATAAATATATCTAGGGCAATCATTATGGTGTATGATCATTGTTGTATTGTTGTTGAAAAGTTAGAGTTGGCAGTTGCCTTTGTAACTAATTAAGGGTAAGAGAGTGAGAGCGAGCAACTTCTCCATAGCCGTATGCTTAGACGAAGAAGAACTCAAGGTTGGTGCCTTGCAAGTTCTTATTGTATTCCTCTTACTGATAGTGAGATAGTTCGAAGTCTATGGGCTCCCGTGGTTTTTCTCCATTTCAGGTTTTTCATGTAAACATCCTGTGTCTCTGTACTTCTATTGTTTGTGTACTATCATTCACGATCTTTGCACCCACATTCACATACGTATCAACCGGTTGTGGCCGGAGTCGATTCTCAACAAATCGTTATTAGAGCAAGGTTAGTAAATGGAAGAATCATTTGGTGGAATGTTCAAGTTAACCGGCTCCAACTACTTGGAGTGGAAGTCGAAGATATGCTCGTGTGCAAGAATCTCTGGCTGTCGGTGCAATATGGGAAGACCAATCCTAACAAGATTGATGCGTCGACTTGGGAAGTCATGCATATGAAGGCAACAACGTACATAAGGTTTTTTATAGACATGAGTCTATACAACAACTTCAATGAAGAGAACAAGGCAGACACCCTTTGGGAGAAGATCGACATTATGCTTGAGAACAAAAATGCCGTCAACAGAGTCTGAGTTTTCAAGAAGATCGTGAGACTTTGGTATCAGGATGGCTCCAGCATGGCAGAGCACCTGAATGCCTTTAGGGACTCATAAACCAAACCACCTCTTTGGAAGTACCTCTAGCCGATGAGGTATTAGCATTATTGCTGTTGGGATCCCTTCCGAATAGCTGGGAAATGCTCTTTGTCATGTTGGGAAACGTCAGACTGGAAGGGAAGCACTTATCCCTAGAGAAGGTGAAGTCGAGCTTCCTGAATGAAGAAGCTCACCGAAAGGACAGAGAGGCAATATCCGACCCAAAGGCCTTAATCCCTGAAGGTGACACTAATCGGGGAAGACGACGAAATAGAAGTCCCCAGAACCGAGAGAAGTTGGGGAGAAGGTCGAAGTCAAGAGGAACGCCTACGTGCTTCTATTGTGAGACGCCGGGGCACTTCCAAAAGAATTTCCAACACTTTTGAAAGGACAAAGGGGGAGCCAACGGTGCGGATCCGAAGAAGAATCCTGATCGAAAAGGCACTTCGACAATCGCAACAAGTGAGGAGGAGTTGTTGGTCATTAGTGAGCAAAGTGAGCTCAACCTTTTCCGCGATGAATCGACATGGGTGGTCGATTCAGGTGCATCGTTCCACCTGACCCCCAATAGAGGATGCTTCTCATCGTATAGAGCTGGAGACCATGATTTTGTAAAGATGGGAAATAAAGGAGCATGCAGAATCGTCGGGATAGGAGATGTGTGTTTGGAAACGTCTATCGGGTGCAGACTGGTATTGTCAGATGTTCGACACGTTCCGGAAGTCAGATTGAATTTGACATCAACCGATTGGCTGGATGATGAAGGCTACATGGGTAGCATCCGGAACAGAACTATGAAGTTATGTAAGGGAAGCCTGATTGTGGCCCGCGCCCGGAAAACCCTAAACTCAACGGGTTGGCTAAAAGGTTGAACCGGACCATCATGGAGAGGGCCAGAAGTATGTTAGCACATGCCAAGTTGTCCATGACGTTTTGGGCTTAGGCGCTGATGACGACAATGTATGTGATAAACAAATCACCTTCAACACCCTTGAATGAAGATATTCCACAAAGGGTGTGGACCAACAAGGATGTCTCATACCGACACCTGAGGGTGTTCGGTTGTCTTGCCTACATGCATGTTGCTAAGGACCAGAGGGGAATACTGGATCCGAAAACTCGGCAATGCATATTTCTCGGATATGGTGACAACGAATTCGGCTATTTGCTATGGGACTTAGCCGAGAAGAAAGTGATCCGGAGTTGAGACATTGTCTTTATGGAAGAAAAGACAATCATCGACTGGGAGAAGGAGAAGTCAAACATATCCTCCCAACCAGGCGGAAGTCAAAAGCCGGCTGAAGAGCATGGAGAGTCGATTGTAGTTAGACCAAGAGTCGGGTCGGTTGGAGGCCAGTTGGGAGTCGGACTCAGACTCGGACGCGGAGTCAGATCCGATGAGGAAGAAGAATTAGTCGACTCCAACCTAGACGAAGTACCAGCCAAAGGAGAAGAGGAAGATCCTAGCGAGCCGACTGAGGAAAATAGAGGAAGACGATACCCTTTGAGAGAAAGACATGCCCCTCGAAGAATTTTGGATACAGAATATGTGCTACTAACCGATGAGGGGGAGCTGGAAAGCTTTGAGGAAGCGAAGAGGGACACCCACAATAGAAAGTGGTTGAGTGCCATGCAGGATGAGATGGATCCTCTGTATGATAACCACACATATGAACTGATGGAGTTGCCGAAAGGAAAGAAGGCATTCCGAAATAAGATACAAGTTGAAACCGGGAGATGGTAGGAGTCCACTCAAATACAAGGCTTGAATCGTGGTGAAAGGCTTTCAACAGAAGAAGGGTGTGAATTTCAACGAAATATTTGCCTTGGTAGTGAAGATGACATCCATCCGAATGGTGTTGAGCAGAGAAGCCAACATGGATCTCGAAGTCGAACAATTGGATGTCAAGACGGTGTTTTTGCATGGTGATCTTGAGAAGGAGATATACATGCAGCAACCAGAAGGATTTGGCGAAAATGGAAAGGAGAATCTAGTGTGTCGGTTAAGGAGAATCTAGTGTGTGGGTATGCACATTATCTGAGACCGGACAAAGAAGTTGTTATTGTTGTCACAGGAGAAATATGTGACAAAGGTGCTTCAGAGGTTCAACATGCAGAATGCGAAACCGGTCGATTCGACATTACCGACAAACAGTAAGCAGTTTGGAAGTCAATGTCCGAAGAAGAAAACAGAGAAGGCTGAGATGAGCAAGGTCCCATATGCCTTAGCTTTCAGAAGCCTTATGTTTGCAATGGTATGTACTAGGCCGGACATTGGATACGTTGTCGGAGTTGTCAGCCGGTATATGAGCAATCCCGAAAGGGAGCTTTGGGCTACGGTAAAATGGATACTTCGGTACCTGAGAGGCACCTCAAGTGTGTGCCTCCGATTCAGCTCAGGTAACCCCATATTGGAAGGTTATACTGATTCAGACATGTCGGCTGATGTGGATACTAGCCGATCCACGTCCGGATACGTAATGACTTATGCAGGGGGAGTTGTCTAATGGCAATCGAGGCTGTAGAAGGCCGTGGCATTTGCGATTGTGAACCATAGAAGCCGAGTACATGGTTGCTATAGAAGCCGACAAGGAAATAGTTTGGATGAAGGAGTTCATCGGAGAGTTGGGGATTCGGTAGGAGGAATTCCGATTCTACTGCGACAACCAAAGTGCAATCCACATTGTGAAGAATGCCGCCTACAATTGAGGACCAAGCATATCCAAAGGAGATACCATTGGCTCTGGGAGCAAGTAGAAGAGAAGGAGTTTACTCTAGTGAAGGTATGTACACACAACGGAGAACAGGTCGAACATGTTAACGAAGGTGCTGTCGGCTGGAAAGCTGGGTGCGTGTCGAAGACAGGTCGGACTGACGAAACACCCCGTGCCAGAGTGAAGGGGGAGTTTGTTAGGTAACAGGTCCCTTCGGATGGGAAGAGGAGCATGGGTCGAAGAAAAGGGAGAACCGAATCGATTGAAAGCAACTCAACCGAGGCCGAAAAATCAAACCGATTGTTCGATTAAGTCGTGGTCGAAAATCAAATCCGAATCGATTCAGCTAATAGCCGAATTGGTTGAAGCTGACTCGGGGCTATATCTATAAATAGAGTTAATGTGCCCTTGTGGGTTATATTTGTAAATAGCCTTGAATGTTGTATTAGTATGAATACATCTAGGGCAATCATTATGGTGTATGATCATTGTTGTATAGTTGTTGAAAACTTAGAGTTGGCAGTTGCCTCTGTAACTAAGTGAGGGTAAGAGAGTGAGAGTGAGTAACTTCTCCATAGCCGTTTGCTTAGACGAAGAAGAACTCAAGGTCGGTGCCTTGCAAGTTCTTATTGTATTCCTCTTACTGATAGTGAGATAGTTCGAAGTCTGTGGGCTATCGTGGTTTTTCCCCATTTCGGGTTTTTCACATAAACATCCTGTGTCTCTGTACTATCATTCAAGATCTTTGCACCCACATTCGCATACGTGTCAACTGGTTGTGGCCGGGTTCGATTCTCAACATAGACCTAGCGATGCTCAGGTGGATCGCGTACATTAAGTCCCCGAACCCGGAGATACGGCACATCTCCGGAAAGGATAACGTCATGGCCGATATGCTTTGAAGGGCGCGGCTCAACGATGAGGACGGCATGGTTTCGGATAACGAAGAAGTTGGCGAGGACTTCTTCGGGTCAGCTAACGTAGCAACAAGAAAGGGGAGCACTTCGGCGCTTAATGAATTCGACGAGAGCAAGTACGATGGGGAGTGGCTCTAGATCGGTGGGTTCCTAAAGATAATGACACTGGACGCGGCGTGGACGAAAGAAGAGACCAACCGGATTCGGAAGAAAACGTTGTCGTGAAGAAAACCGTCCCTTAGCGCAATCGGTGCATAACGCGCGTGAACCGGCTCTTCATGCATGCGCGCCCTTTAATGTATATAATAGGGAATTAGGTACATAGGCATATCCGGGGGTAGTTAGATTCGGTAGGTAGGAAGTAAATGAGGGAGACGGCTCCCCTCTAAATCTATAAAAGAGAGGGAGACGCGGGGGAGAAGGAAATCGCGCATTGAGGAGGACGAAGTGCTGTCGAACCGTAACTAAACGCTTCTCCTCTGTTCATTCTCCATCGCTCTGCTCTGCAGGATTTCGGGAGGCTCGCGCTGCTTCGAGGAACGCCCGTGTGCTTCCGGCAGCACCTCCATCCTATCCCCTTTCGTGCGCAGACGAACAGGCATCGACATCTGTTCGCCGGCCTGGTCGGTTGTAACCGCTCACGTGCTCTGTTGTTTTGTGTCATTTGTTAATATACAAACATTCGTGTCTCTCTGTCTCTGTGTCCATTCGTGTTTTCTGCGTTGACGGGCCGTGTCCTTGTGTTTCTTTGCTCATACGTTACCGGTCGTCTCTCTCTTTCTCTTTCCCCTCCTATCACCTGCGCTTCGGTTCAAGACCCCGGTGGTCCTGCCTCGTTTCTCCACGCACGCGCATAGCAACACGACATATTTGGTGAATCCGACGTGAAACAGGCGGCAGAGGAGCAGAAGATGAGGGGGTCGGATCTTGCAGAGGCCATGGCTTCGGCCGTAGACCGGATAGTGAGCGCGCGCGAGGGCACCGGCGCCCTTGACAGGGCTATTGAGGCGATCATCGGTATGATCGGCCGGTTCAGTGGAAAGGATGCCACGAGTTATTTGGCGTCCTACCGGGCGGAGATGTTGATGAGGGATATTCCGGAAGAGAGGCGTCTTGCCGGATTCCCTCGAGTGGCGATGCCGGGCATCCATGCGGAGGTGCTCGAGGTCCGGGCGGAGAGCCGGACCTGGGAGGAGTTCGAAGGACGGCTCCTGGAGAAATACGGGCTGGATGACGCGCTTCGACTTTCGAAGCGGGGCTTCATGGAGTGGGTGGAGTCCCCCGACAAAGGAAGAAATGCGTCGGCACTCCTCCGGGAGTTTGAGGATCGCTTTGTGCGCCTTTCGGCGCTCGATCAGACCGTTTTGGACACAAGTCGTGTCCTACTGTTTGTCAAATCGGTTGACGCATGGGATCGGGAGCAAGTGGGCTCCTTATTGGAAACCGAAGACGGGCTGACGGCCGACTGGGCCGCGGTAAAAAGAGTCTGCGGTCATTTTGACAAACGGTGGGAGTGGGCTGATACAGGGGCGACCGGGGCCGGTCCTGTCGCAGCAAGGAATCTCGAACTGATACCGCAGGTGCGACGAGAAGAGACCCGGGAATGGCTCGAAACCGGTTCGGCTTCGACCGGCGTGGTCAGAGGCTCGTCCGGGGGGACAGCTTTGGAGGAGTTGACACAGGCGGTAAAGGATCTCCAGATCGCCCAAGCTCGGAGGGAAGGTGGCGAACAGGCTCGTGACCGATGGCCTCCGGCAGGAAATAAGTGCATGTGGTGCGACGAGGTCGGCCACATCCGGAAAGACTGCGGGGACTTTGCGGAGGCTTTGAGAAGCCGGGTAGTGTACCTGTGGGAAGGTCGGGTGCACGCCAGCGATACCCGGAGGGCGCTGAACCGAAACGACGGGCGAGGAGGAATGAAAAGGCTGATGGAAGAGGCGGCGGCCCGGCACGTGGAGACCGTCCACTACTCAGCGTCAGCCGGTATTCGGGTCGGAGGCAACGAGGCCCAGAAGGAGAGCAAAGCCGGGTTCTGGCCGACGGTGCTGGAAGGCCTCGCCGGTGCCCGACGAAAGAAAGACGAGGCGGACCGCGCGGAGAAGCGGGTCCAGGGGGTAACCGGGTGGAGTGACCCGGTCGAAGAAAAGACGGGTTTCGTAGAAGTAGCTTGCCAGAACTACGAGGCTCTAGTTGAAGACAAACTGGTAGGTAAAACCGGAGGGGCCGGACCCTCACAAAGATACGAAACCCGATTCAGGCCGAAACGGAACGAGGCCGGTGAGTCCAGTGCCCGGGATAACCACAAGAAGGGCGGATACCGTTTGGGCAAGGAGATCGAAAGGACCACGGACCTACGAAAGGTCCTGGAAGAACAAATCCTCGACAGCAAGGTGGAACTGTCGTTGCGGGAGGTGCTCGGAATCGCCAAGAAGGAGTTCCACAACTCCATCGTAGACTTGGTGAAGAGGAAGAGGCTGTCGACGGAGGAAGAACCGGAAAGGCCGGTGGAGGTGCGGACGACGCACATAGAGGACATGGCGCTGGAAGACGAGTGGGCAGAGAACCACTATTCGAGGCCACACTCGGCCCGAGCGACCACGGAAACCCCGGTGAAGATCGGAGATGTTCAGGAACCGGTGGTGGCGCTGGTGGACCACGGTTCGGAAATAAACCTGATGTCCATGGACTTCTACAAGAAGGGGAATTGGCCGATCAACACCAAGCATGGGTGGAAGATACGGGCGGCGATGCGCACCACCGAGGAACTACACGGGGCCTGCCCAAACGTGCGAGTCAAGATCGACGACGTCGAGATAGACCAACACTTCTTTGTGCAGGAGACGTCCTCACACCCGGTCATACTGGGAGAACCGTACATTACGGCAGCGCGAATGGAGACCAAGGTGCTGGACAACGGGTCGGCTTATGCGAGGGTCAAGAGTCAGGACGGGCGTCACTCGGTCCAGTTCCTGACGGTGCGATCGAACCACGAGCAAAACCGCGACTCCCTCAGTGGCGAGAACCGAGAGGATTTTTAGAGAGGGCTGTCAAGGCGTGGGGCCGCGACAGTCCGGACATTCCGGGAAAACTCCACAAATGTACGATAGAGGCGAAACCGAAGAAACCTTGTATCATAAATAGGAAGTTTTGTTTCTCCGACAACGGAGGTTGTACGATAGTCGGCGTCGTAGGCCGAGAAAAGACAAGGGCGGAAGAGCGACTTCGGGCGTGCGGAGTTCTCGGGCCCAGCGAGGAAATCAACGGAGCCGTGGAGGCGGTCTCCTTTGACGATACCTTGGGAATACTGCGAGAGGTGGTCGGAGAGGGCCTTAAAGAGGACCGGACGATACCGGTTTGTTCAGAAGAGATGTATGAAGTCATCGCGGACTTCAGTCGAGGGCTCGAGTCGGATCGGACGGCCCGGGTTAACACGAAGTACAAGACTGCGGACCGGAAGGTAAGGCCAGTCGCGGCACCCTTACTGGAGGGCAGCGAGTTGCGGATCAAGGGGGTCGCGTCGGACCTCAGTTTACGAGATCTGGCCTACATAGGACACACCTTCACCGACAGAACGCTCCGGGAGCTCAAAATCGGTGGGGGCGGGTTCCTACTGCCGGCGGAAGAAGATCGGTTTCGGAGAATGCTCGGAAGGCACGGGAAAGCCTTCGCATTCTCACCGGGAGAGATCGGGTGCGTAGACCTGACAGTCGTGAAGCCGATGGTGATATTCACGGTACCGCATGTGCCGTGGAATCTCAAACCAATTCCGGTACTGAGAGCTCACATCCCGGAGCTGATGGAGCTGTTGAGGAAGAAAGTCGATATGGGCATCCTCGAACCGTCGAGTGCCCCGTACTCGAACCGGTGGTTTACCGTACCGAAGAAGAACGGGACGTTGCGCTTCATTCAAGACCTGCAACCGGTCAACAGAGTGACCATTCGGAACGCAGGAATCGGACCAACGATAGACGAGTTCGCGGAGGCCTTCGCTGGAAGGTCGATCTACTCGGTCGATGATCTGTACGCAGGGTACGATCAGTTCCAACTAGCCGTAGAGAGCAAAGACATTACGACGATGCGGACTCCTCTCGGCCTAGTACGGATGTGTACCCTGCCACAAGGAGGGACGAACTCGGTGGCCCACATGGTGAATGCGATGAACAACGTGCTGAGGGATTGTATCCCGGACATCACCATGCTATTCCTGGATGACATCCCGATCAAGGGATGTCTGGTGGAGAAAAAGGACGAAACGATCGGACCGGACGGATGCTGGAGATTCGTGGCGTCACACATTGACAACTGCGAGAGGGTGCTGCAGAGGCTAGAGGACGTGAGGCTCACCTTCTCCGGGGAGAAATCGGCCTTCGGGCAATCAGAGATCATGGTCGTCGGACATCTATGCGGACCGTATGGCCGGAAACCGTCTCCGGCTAAGGTGGAAGCCATCTCCGCAATGAAGCCCGACTGTAACTCGGTCACGGAGGTACGGAGGTTCTTGGGAGCATGCGCGTTCTACCACATATGGATCCCGCATTACGCCCACGTTGCCGAGCCGCTATACGGGTTGCTGAAAAAGGGGCGAAAATTCGAGTGGCGAGTCGAGCATACGGAGTCGGTCCGAAAGATGAAGGAGGCTCTTGCTACAGCTCCGACGCTCCGGAAGGCTGTCTACGAGAAAGGCACCCCCATCTACATAACGGTAGATACAAGTCCGACCGGGATCGGATGGGTCGTCAACCAAGAAGATGAGGACGGTATTCGGTTCCCAATCCGGTTCGGCGTGAAGGTCCTCGGTGAGCGACAGCGAGGATACGCCCAGGTTAAACGCGAACTCTGGGGTATCGTTTCGGCGGTAAAGGCCGATAAAGACTATCTGATCGGGACAGAGGTGATTATCGAGACGGACTGCCTGCCGATTCTCGGCATGGTTTCCGGATGCGCAACCCCGGACCTGGCAATGCTCAGGTGGATAGCGTACATCAAGTCCTTGGATCTGGAAATGCGACACATGCTTTCGAGGGCGCGATTCGACGACGAGGGCGGCATGGTTTCGGAGGACGAGGAAGTCGGCGTGGACTTCTTCGAGGCGGCTTACGTAACAACCGAGGGGGGGAGCACTCCGACGCTTAACGATTTTGACGAGAGCAAGTATGATGGGGAGTGGCTGCAGATTGGAGGATTCTTAAGGACGATGACGCCGGACGCGTCATGGACAAAGGACGAGGCCAACCGGATCTGGAAGAAAGCGTACCGATTCTTTCTGCGGGACAGATACTTGTGGAAGCACCCGAAGAAGAGAAACGGCATCCCGCTCCGAGTAGTGGCGATGAAGGAGGAACAAGAGGAGTTGCTGAAGGCCTACCACGACAGCCCCTGGGCTGGACACCGTGGGACGTGGGCCACGTTCGAGAAACTAAAGGGGAAGTACTGGTGGCCGGGGCTGTACCGGGACGTGCATCAGTTCGTGACAAATTGTGAGAGCTGTCAGATGCACTCCATAGTCTGACATCGGGACGAGCTTCACCCTACTTACCCTCCGGCCATCCATTTCAAATGGATGGTAGATTTGGTGACGATGCCGATGGGCGTAGGGCAGATGCGATATCTGGTGCTGGCCCGGGAGGACCTGACGAACCAGGTGGAAAGCCGAGCCCTGCAGAACAAAACGACCGCGGCCGTGTGTCGGTTCCTGATCGAGGACGTGATATGCTGGTACGGGTGCGTCGGGAAGATCGTGGGTGACCGTGGGGAGTTGGACGTCGAAGAGGCCGAGGAGTTGTTTGACCGGTTAGGGGTCAAGCTCACGCTCACCACAACGTACAATCCGGAGGCGAACGGGAAGGTGGAGCGCGGACACGGACCGATCGTCAAAGCGCTAGTCCGGGCGTGCAAAGGCCAGGTCGGGAACTGGCCACGACTGTTACCCTATGCCTTGTGGGCGGACCGGACAACGCACAGTTCGGTAACCGGTTTCCTGCCGTCAGAGCTCATGTTCGGACAGAAGCCGATCATGCCGATGGAACGGACGATCTCCTCTTGGGCGACAGTAGACTGGAGAGACGAGATGGGTCGGGAAGAACTGCTAGCGGCGCGTATACGACAGCTCGAGCGGAGGCCAGAGGACGTGGACCGAGCGGCGGAGAGACTTCGGACGGCGAGGATGAAGAACAAAGCCCGGTTCAACCGAACGCACCGGCTCCGACCAAAGAAAATCGAGGAAGGCGACTGGGTGCTAGTCTACGACAGCAGCCTCGACAACCAGCACCGAGCAACACGGAAGTTTGCGAAGCGGTGGTTCGGGCCTTACGTGGTAACGAGCGCCAAAGACAACGGGACGTATCACTTGGCGGAACTCGACGGTACGAGGATGGCGATACCGGTAGCAGGGAAGCGGACGAAAGCGTTCAAGAAGCGCCATGACTGCGAACTGGATCTAAGAGGCCTGGACAACGTTGACGAACAGTCCGAAGCGGAGGACGAACCGATGGACTAAGAATCGGAACCCGGACCGGTTTTCTCCAACTAGAACCCAATTTTGGCGCATACCGGTGGATGCGCGGTTAGGTGGGGGCGGATGTTGTGAAGAAAACCGTCCCTTAGCGCAATCGGTGCATAACGCACGTGAACCGGCTCTTCACGCGTGCGCGCCCTTTAATGTATATAATAGGGAATTAGGTACATAGGCATATCCGGGGTAGTTAGATTCGGTAGGTAGGAAGTAAATGAGGGAGATGGCTCCCCTCTGAAGCTATAAAAGAGAGGGAGACGCGGGGGAGAAGGAAATTGCGCATTGAGGAGGACGAAGTGCTGTTGAATCGTAACCGAACGCTTCTCCTCTGTTCATTCTCCATCGCTCTTCTCTGCAGGATTTCGGGAGGCTCGCGCTGCTTCGAGGAACGCCCGTGTGCTTCCGGCAGCACCTCCATCCTATCCCCTTTCGTGCGCAGACGAACAGGCATCGACATCTGTTCGCCGGCCTGGTCGGTTGTAACCGCTCGCGTGCTCTGTTGTTTTGTGTCATTTGTTAATATACAAACATTCGTGTCTCTCTGTCTCTGTGTCCATTCGTGTTTTCTGCGTTGACGGGCCGTGTCCTTGTGTTTCTTTGCTCATACGTTACCGGTCGTCTCTCTCTTTCTCTTTCCCCTCCTATCACCTGCTCTTCGGTTCAAGACCTCGGTGGTCCTGCCTCGTTTCTCCACACACGCGCGTAGCAACGCGACAACGTATTGATTCTTCCTACGGGACGGGAGCATATGGAAGCACCCGAAGAAGAGAAACGACATCCCGCTCCGAGTGGTGGCGAAGAAAGAGGAACAGGAAGAATTGTTGACGGCATACCACGAGAGTCCCTGGGCCGGACACCGCGGGACGTGGGCCACATTCGAGAAGCTAAAGGGGAAGTACTGGTGGCTGGGACTATACTGGGACGAGCATCGGTTTGTGACGACTTGCGAAAACTGTCAGGTGCACTCCATAGTTCGACATCGGGACGAGCTTCACCCGACCTACCCTCCGATCGTCCACTTCAAGTGGATGGTGGATCTGGTGATGATGCCGATGGGGGTAGGCAGATGCGGTATCTGGTGCTAGCTCGGGAGGACCTGACGAACCGGGTGGAAGGTCGAGCGTTGCAGAACAAAACGACCGCGGCCGTGTGCCAATTTCTGATCGAAGAAGTGGTATGCGAGTACGGGTGCGTAGGTAAGATCGTGGCCAACCGCGGAGAATTGGACGCGCAAGAGGCGGAAGAACTGTTTGACCGGCTAGGGATTACACTCTCACTCACCACAACGTACAATCCGGAGGCTAACGGGAAGGTGGAACGCGGACACGGGCCGATCGTCAAAGCGTTAGTACGGGCATGTGGGGGCCAAGTCAGGAACTGGCCGCGGCTCTTACCCTATGCGTTGTGGGCGGATCGAACTACGCATAGTTCGGTAACCGGGTTCATGCCGGCAGAGCTAATGTACGGGCAGAAGCCGATCATGCCAATGGAGCAAACAATCGTCTCATAGGCCACGGTGGACTGGAAAGATGAGATGAGCCAGGAGGAGCTGTTAGCGGCACAGATTCGGCAGCTAGAGCGAAGACCGGAGGACGTGGACTGTCAGGAATAGTACTAAAGCAAAGATGGAATTAGTACTAAGAAGAGTGGTACTATTAGTACTAAGAGGACGGGACTGCGTAAGATTCCCGAGAGAGAGGAAGTGAGAAGAGGAGAGAGAGAGAAATAGGATGATGACAACAGCTCTTATATTATATGAAAGATAAGTACAAATCGGCTAAGAGGCTTAAGACTGGTGTTGAACCAATTTGGTTCAAAACAATGCCTTGTGCCTTCTTTTATAGTGTTTTTAGGAATAATCCTGAAGCTTCTAGAATGTTCCAGAGAGATCTGGAATATACATCAATTTTCTATGATAAAGCATAAATGAAAATAATATCCTACAAAATACAATTCATAGTCTAATGGTAAGAGCTCGACCCATGTAGCATAACGTCATGGGTTCGAGTCTTGCCATATCATGACACTATCTCCCCCTTAAAGACGACGAGTGGAACGAGTCGGCGCTAATTGCGGACCGGGTTTGTCCGGATACTTTCGGTGGAAATTAGCAAGAATATCTTGTGCATTGGCAACATGCTCGACGGGTTCCCAAGTACGTTCGCTCAGACTATAACCGAGCCAATCGACCAAGTAATAAAGTTTGTTGCGAACAAGTTTGGAATCGAGGATGGCAGCAACTTCATACTCCGGGCCGACGTCCAACTCCAGCGGGGGCGGCGGTGGTGTCACATGATCGGGAATGGTGTTTGCTTTATAAGTTTTAAGAAGAGAACAATGGAAAACCGGATGTATCTAAAGCTGCGGAGGGAGATCAAGGTGGAAGGTGACATCATTAATCTTCCCCGTAATACGGAAAGGACCGAGTCGTCGATAATCCAACTTGTCGCATGGTCGAGTAGTCTTGATGTGACGACGTAAGAGCCATACTCGATCTCCGATGGCAAAAGAGGAGGGAATCCGATGACGATCCGCATAAGTCTTCTGTGTGTGTTGAGCATGACGAAGGTGAGTAGAGAGATCCATCTGGATCTTGCGTAGCCTCTCCAAATGATCCTCGGCACGAGGGTTGGTAGGTAGCTCCGGAGTGTCGATCACCGACCAGCGAGGATGGAAACCGGTATAAGCGAAAAATGGGGAGACCCGAGTCGAGGAGTGAATAGCATTATTATACACAAACTCCTCAAAGTGGAGAATCTCAGCCCAATCGTCCTGTTGATAACTTAGGAAACACCGGAGATATTGCTCCAGCGTTTGGTTTGTTCGTTCCGCCTGTCCGTTGGTCTGAGGATGGTAGCCGGAGGAGAGGTTGCAGGAGACCTTGAGCATCTTGAAGAGATGCTGCCAAAATTTGGAGACAAATTGCGGGCCTCGGTCACTGATAATACTGTCTAGGAGGCCATGATGCCGAAATACCTCACGCATAACAAGAGCGGCGGTTTCCTCGCTAGTGATGGCTTTAGTACATGGCACAAAATGTGCCATCTTCGTATATCGATCGACGACGGTTAGGATTGCATCGAACCCCTTCGAGACCGGCAGATCTGTGATAAAATCAAGACAAATAGACTGCCATGGCTTACTTGGAATCGGTAAAGGTTCCAACAAGCCATATGGATGGTGTCGTGGCATCTTTGCTCGGCAGCAAGCATCACAGGTCCGAACGTAGTCGTCGACAAAACGGCGCATGTGGGGCCACCAAAAAGATCATTGCACTAGCTCCAACGTCTTAGTATTACTGAAATGTCCCGCCGTATGGGTGTCGTGACAATGTTGGACGATTTGAAGGCGACAGGAGCAATCGGGGACATATACGCGCTTTTTAAAGAATAACAAACCATCATGATATTCGAATTGTCAGTAGTCAATACCTGGTTGTTGAGACTGAGAACAGGATGCCCGAGAAGTATCAATGTGCGCCAGGATGTCTTGAGCAAAACTATCCGTCTTCAAGGTTGCACGTTGTCGTGAAGAATGTGCTTCACGATATAAAAATGAGCTTAAATGTTGTATTTAATAATATTTGAGAGACTTGAACCCACATCCTTATATACGATGTACAATGTACATACCACTAGGCTAGGCTATTTATTTGTAAAAGTGTGTAATAAATGTGCTTCATGATATAAGAATGAAGCTATATATTGTATTAAGTAAAATTGAGGGACTTGAACCCTCAACCTTGTATATCAAGCACAAACCATACACCACTAAGCTAGGTTATTTGTTTTAGGGTTATATCCATCATTATACTTATCCCAATACATGGGAGCTCAAATGAGCATGATGGCTATCATGCATCACATGCAATGCATGTGCGCCAAATGGCGATCATGCATCAGATGTAACTCATGCATTACATGCATGACATTACCATATGCATGGAAATACTTATAAAAAGAGAGGAAAGGAAAACAAAAGGGAATCAAGGAATCAAGAGAGAGTAAAAAAATAATACAATCAATTGAAGAAGACTAGCTCATTGGGTGGAGAACCTCTCATTTCGAAGTTGAGGTCGAGGGTTCAAATCAAGGGTCGGTATTGAAAAGATTCATCTTGCGATCAAGGATTGTAAAGTTGGTAAAATATTATATTTTTAATATACATCATGTTTATATCATATACTCTTGTTTCTAGAATCATATTTTGTCTAAATCTTCTTTCTTGAATCATACATTGTCTCTATCTTTTATCTATGCTCGTCTCTCTTTCTCTCTCTCTCTCTCTCTCTCTCTCTCTCTCTCACACACACACACACACACACACACACACACACACACACACACACACACATTACTTGTAACTCTTCGCCGTACTACCCTTAACCATTCTATCATCACCATACAAGCCTTATTAAAAGTTAAGTTTCTTCAACTCCCCTTAACCTTAGTCCCCGCGACTTCGCCGCACGAACCACAACTACCCCGACAACGTATGTCATCGGTAATCCGTGAATCCATCGGGGTGTGAAAAATCCGCGTCGTGTGCAATCGTGTTGGTCCCAAGATTACTTGCTTTTGATTATCAAATGTTGCGTCACCAGGACGAGGTGCAAGATATGAATGCCGTGATAGTGCATCTGCTTTTCCTTGCTGCTTCCCCGGTCGATATGTGATTTTGAAGTCGAAACGCGTGAGGAATTGCGCCCACCGAGCTTGCCGTCGATTTAGTACGCGAGCGTTCTGAAAATAAGCAAGATTTTTATGATCGCTAAAGACAATGACCTGATGTGGAGAGCCCTCTAAGAAATGCCGCCATTGTACAAATGAATCCACGATGGCTAATAACTCCTTGTCATGTATTTCGTAGTTGATTTCTACGACATCGAATTTGCGCGAATGGAAAGCCACCGGATGCAACTCTTCTTTATCGCCTTGTTGAGAAAGGATGCTACCGAGGGCGAAATCTTATGCGTCGGCCTCCATGATGAATGGTTTTCTTGTATCCACATGAGCTAGAATCGGTGCTGATGTAAAGGCTTTCTTAAGATGCCGAAAAGGCATATTTGCTTCTATGGACCAAAGAAATACTTGGCCCTTCTTCGTAAGTTGTGTGAGAGGTAAAATAATCTTCGAGTAATCCTGTATAAACTTACGGTAGAAGTTAGCAAAACCTAGAAAACATTGTACATCTCGTACCGACCGTGGAATTTGCCACTCTAGTATAGTTTAGATTTTAGCTGGATCCATGGCGATGCCCTTTGAGGAGATGACGTAGCCTAGAAATTCCACTTGCTTGCAGTCAAAGCTACATTTTTCTAGCTTGGCATAAAGACCATTCTCGCGGAGTCGCTTTAGTACTAATAGTACATGAGAATCGTGCTCTTCCTGGGCCTTCGAATAAATCAACAGATCATCCAGATAAATGATCAAACAGATATCCAAGAGGTCTCTGAATATATCATTTGCCATGTGTTGGAAGACTGCGGGTGCATTGGTTAGGCTAAACGGCATAACAGTATACTCGAAATGCCCATACCGCGTGCGAAAGGCGGTCTTCCACTCATCTCCCGATCGGATCCGCACGAGATTATACACTCCTCGTAGGTGGATTTTCGTAAAAAACTTGGCACCATTAACTCTCTCTAAAAGACTTGATATAAGAGGAAGTGCATACCTATTCCGGATGGTGACTTGACAAAGACGAAGTGAGCCATCTTTCTTCTTGAGAAAGAAGATGGGTGCACCGGCCGGAGATTTCGAATGGCGGATGAACCCGCTTGCCAAGTTCTCCTCTATGTAGGCTCGAAGGACTTCTAACTCGGTGGGTGACAAGTTGTAAATTGGTCCCCATGGTGGCTCGGTTCCTGGTTGTAAATCGATGGGACAGTCATAGGGACGGTGATGAGGAAGGGTATTGGCTTTTACCTTGTCAAATACATCGGCATAAGGATGATATTTTGCTGGAATTTGTACTGAGGAGTCCTTCTTAATAGTGCTGGAAGGATGTACTGATATTGCAAATAGGAACATTGCCTCCTTGGGTCCTTCTTCGCGTAGTTGATGGAGTGAAATGGTCGAAACTTGGTGAGTTGATTCTTGGGGTGGTCGATATCGGACTTCTCTTCTTCTCCAATCTATGGCTAGATTATGTAATTCAAACCAAGGTAATCCTAGGACAATGGGATGCTCTGGACTACTAATTATATTAAATGATATTACACACACAAAACTACCTAGGACAACTTGAATGGGTTCTGATTCTTCTACAATATTCCCGGAAGCAATGGGACGACCATCAATGACTACTACAGATGAGGGACAAGGATGTTTTCTTAAGGATATCTGAGAAGCTTGGGCAAAATTTCGATCCATGAAACAGGAATTAGCTCCGGAATCTAAAAGTGCTAGGACGGGTACTGGGGGAGTACTTTTAGTACTAACAATGACTTGGGCTAGGAACACATTGCTAACTTGCTTGGAAGGAATGGAACCACTAATGGGCTGTACAGATCTAGGGCTGCTATCCAACCAAACGACTCCTATTTTGGCTGGACTCAATCGTTTAACTCTTCATCTAATTGACTAAGGATTTCAAATTTATTTGAGATACTTGGGCTATTAGTACTATGAATACTATCAAACACTCTATTAGTACTATTAATACTATCAGACACTCCTAAGGGAAGAATTGACTCAGGTTTAGTACAGGCTACAATTTGATTTACCTGTCTTCTTGGCCTATGGGGACAATTGATTGTGATATGCCCTGATCCACCGCAATAAAGACATAATTGATTTGCACGTCGTTGTTGCTTTTCTTCTTCCGATAACGGGCCGCGTCGACGCATGATATCGATCTCCATCGGTGTCGAAGTATTTGCTTGAGGAATGTCTCGTGCAAATGGTCTAGCCGCGACTGCGGCGTAAGTGGGCTCCGGCCTAGCGCTTGGTATCTATAATTGACGTTCCGAACGCCGTTCGAAGAGGCGGTTGTTACATCGGACCGCTCGACTGATTGCCTCCGTAAGAGACTTTGGTTCTTTGGGGAAGGTTAGAAGTAGATCTTTGACATCATTTCGCAGGCCATAGCGAAACTGCTCCATTAGTGCTTGATCATCCCAGGGTATGTCGGAAGCGAGTAGGCGGAAATCCGCCGCATAGGCAGAGGCTGGACGATCGCCTTGACGCAATCGCCGGATCTTGTTGATCGCCGTCCTGATGCTGTCGGTGTCTCCAAAGCAGGCTTTGAACTCACTAATAAAATCTTCAAAGTTATTAAGCAAGGGCGATTGTTTTTCTAGAAGCGGAGCGAACCATGTTAAGGCTGAGCCGCTAAGCAACGTGCCTATTAAGCCGACTCGGGATGCATCAATGGGGTATCGGGAAGGATGCATTTGGAGGACTAATCGTACCTAATTAAGGAATCCCCTGAATTGCGATCGCGTTCCATCAAATTTCACAGGAAGTCCAATCTTCGGCTCTTTATGAAATCCTTGGGGACTTGATCCTTGTTGTTGCAATGCCACTTCGAGTTGTTGCACCCGTAATGCTAACTCCCCATGTTGTTGTTGCGTTTGTTGCTTTTCTAGAGCGATTTGTTGAAGATCACCTATCAGCCGTTGTTTTTCTTGTTCTAGGGCAACAAACTTTTCTTTTAGGCACTGTAACTCGGAGAAAACAGATTGATATTCTTGGGCGCTAACAGTAGCCATAGTAGGGGGAAAAGGATAGGAGGATGAGGGAGAACGACAAGTAGGCTGGAAGAAAATTTGGTTCAAACTGTCAGGAATAGTACTAAAGCAGAGATGGAATTAGTACTAAGAAGAGTAGTACTATTAGTACTAAGAGGACGGGACTGCGTAAGATTCCCGAGAGAGAGGAAGTGAGAAGAGGAGAGAGAGAGAAATAGGATGATGACAGCAGCTCTTATATTATATGAAAGATAAGTACAAATCGGCTAAGAGGCTTAAGACTGGTGTTGAACCAATTTGGTTCAAAACAATGCCTTGTGCCTCCTTTTATAGTGTTTTTAGGAATAATCCTGAAGCTTCTAGAATGTTCCAAAGAGATCTGGAATATACATCAATTTTCTATGATAAAGCATAAATGAAAATAATATCCTACAAAATACAATTCATAGTCTAATGGTAAGAGCTCGACCCATGTAGCATAAGGTCATGGGTTCGAGTTTTGCCATATCATGACATGGACCGAGCCGCGAAGAAGCTACGGGTGGCGAGGGTAGAGAACAAAGGACGATTCGACCGGACTCACCGACTGAGATCGAAGAAGATCGAGGAAAGCGATTGGGTTCTAGTGTATGACAGCAGCCTCAACAACCAGCACAAGGCAACGCGGAAGTTTGCAAGAAGGTGGTTCGGGCCTTATGCGGTGACAAGCGCCAACGACAATGGAACCGATAGCGGGGATGGCGGTACCGATAGCGGGGAAAAGACAAACCATTCAAAAAGTGGCACGAGGCTGAACCGGACCCGGACGACCTCGATAGCGACAACGATCGGCTCGAAATGGATGTCGATCCGGAAGACGAAGGATAAGAGTGGGCCGGTCTTCTCCGTCAAGAGTCTAATTTTGGCGCATACCGGTGGATGTGTGGTTAGGTGGGGGTGGATGTTGTGGGGAAAACCGTCCCTAGGCGGAAACCGGGTATAACGTGTGTAAACCAGCCCTTACACGTGGGCACAAGTTTTGTTGTATAGTATGTATATAGGTACAAGTCGGTTGAGGTGAAATCCTAGGTAGCACGCATTCATTAGGGAGAAAATCGGGGTGTATCCCTGTCTGAAAGGACAGGGAATTAACATGATGTAACGGGTGGTAACGACCTCCCTCCTTGGGGTATAAAAGAGAGGGAGAGGTATTGTAAAACATATCGCGTTTTGTGGAGGACGAAGTGTTGCCGGCCTGGAACCGAGCTCTTCTCCTCTGTCTTCTCCATAGTCGTTCTATGCAAGTTTTCGGGAGGTTGACTCTGCTCCGCGGAACGCCCGAGTGCTTCCGGCAGAATCTCCATCTCGCGTTCTGTGTGTATGTGTGCAGGTGTCGGAGCCTATCACTCGCCGGCTTGCCGGTTGTAACTCCTTGATTTATATATATATATACATTCGTTCTGTCTCCTTTGTTCAACTCCTGTGATTCTGTGTGTCTATGCACGTGTGAAGTACATCAGTAGTTTCCTTCCCCTCTCCTCATTCGGTTATTATCGGTCCAAGGCCCCCGTGGTCCTGCCTCGTTCTCCGTGCACGCACGTAACAATGCAACAATGGGCGTAAAAATGTGACACCGTGCCTCCTCAGCATCCTCCGAAACCGGTCCTCCTCCACTGACAGTAGGAAGCTACCCCCACCGATCTTCAGCTCTTGTAGCGTCTCATTTGTTAACCGGTGCCCTATGCCGGCCAGATCTCGTAAACTCGGGTTTGTCGCTACTCATTTCATCTGTTCCTAGTTGTCCTCCGGCAAGGGAGCCGCGACAGGCCTCACCTTCCAACCCACAGTCTTGTACTTGGTATCTATTCGGGCGGTCCGATCCGACCTGATCATCTTCCCGAAGTCCGTGATGACTTCGTATATCTCGACGGAATTTACCAAAACGACTCGGTCTTCACTAAGAACCTCCTGGACCACCCTCTTGACCTCCCCGAGTGTGTCTATAGAAAGTAGCGTGCGGAAGCAGGTATGAAGACCGAACAGAAGGAAGGAAACTCAGGTTTAATGGAGAGCTTGAGCTTACACGGTATACGCAGGAGAGACAGAGAGAGTGAGAGAGAAGACACAAAAAAATATGTTCAACAATAATACTCAGTCTGTACATAAGACGTGCTCAGTGAACACTTTTATACAAGTCCTAGAAGGACTGACAGTACTTCAATGCTCATCAAGAGCTCCTACACTAACTCCCAAATATATTCCTCATGGAATATCTTTCCTAACGACCTCCCGGTTTACGCACTCGGCCTAACCGATCGGTCCCAACCGATCCGGTCCTCAGCTTCTTTAGCCGATCTGGCCGATGTTGAGCTTGTCTCTCAACACTCCCCCTCAAGCTCAACTTGAGGCTCTTCGGGATCTTCACAGCACCGGTTCCTCTTGGCTTCTCGCCTCGCTCGCGCTCCTCGACCTGTTCGACTCCGCGCGCTTCGACCCTTCCGGTCGGCTTGTCTGCTCATGCGGCCTTTATAAGTTCTTCTGCTGTTGCGGTGTTGACGCTTCTCCTGCTGCCTTTTCTTCCGCTTGGGCCTCGGTTCGACTCCGCGCGTGGAAAACGGGGTTCTTCGAGAGTTGGATGCTGCTGAGGTTGTCGAAGTAGATCGTCGTTGGATCGGACACCTCCTCTTGTAGGTCCTTAAGTAGCCGCTTCAACCATATGGCTTCGCATGTCACGACAGCCGCTCCTCGGTACTCAGCTTCGGTGCTCAACAGTGCAACTATCGGCTGCTTCTTACTGCTCCACGCGATCGCGGCACTCCCGAGCGAGAACGAGTATCCGGACGTGGATCGGCGATCGGCGGCGTTGCCAGCCCAATCAACATCGGTGTAGCCGACTAACTGCGCGGCTGCAACAGTCCGATATAGCAGTCCCCGGTCCTTAGTGCCGTTGACATACCGAAGTATGCGTTGCACACACTGAAGGTGCTCCTCGGTAGGTCGCGCCATGAACTGACTGATCACCCCGACCGGATAACTGAGGTCGGGTCGGGTGATGGTCAAGTATATGAGGCTTCCGACAATTTGTCGGAACCTCGTCGGGTCGCATACCTTTCCCGTATCGGGACGAAGCTTGACGGTTCTGTCCAGAGGAGTTGAGACGGACTTAAAGTTGGCCATCCCAAGTTTGAAGAGCATACCCAGCACGTAATGACGTTGGCTGATCAATATGCCTTCGGGGGTACGGATCACTTCGATCCCGAGGAAGTAATGAAGGTCCCCCAGATCCTTCATGTCGAACGATGCCGCAAGCTGGAGCTTCACGCGGTCGATTTCACCTAGGTCGGCGCCGGTGATGACCAAGTCATCAACATATAGTAAAATACTAACCGGTCCGAGTCGACCTTTCCGGATGAACAGGGAAGAGTCCGATTTTGACGTGACGAAGCCCATCCGACGTAGTTGTTGCATGATCTTCGCGTTCCAGGCACGCGGGGCTTGCTTCAGTCCGTAAAGGGACTTCTTCAGTCGGCATACTGCCGAGGAGTTCGTTCCGGAGTGAAATCCGGGGGGTTGTACCATGTATACCTGTTCCTCAAGATCACCTTGCAGGAACGCATTCTTTACATCCATTTGATGTAAGTGCCACCCCTTCGCCGTAGCTACTGCGAGCAAAACATAGACGGTCGTCATTTTCGCGATTGGCGCAAATGTCTCATCGTAGTCGATGCCGTGTTTTTGCGCGCAACCCTTTGCCACTAGCTGAGCCTTGTACCGGTTGACTGAGCCATCGGTGTTGTACTTGACTTTGTACACCCACCTACACCCGATCGGTTTTACCCCCTTCGGTGCGTCAACCAGGTCCCAGGTCTCGTTCTCCGCCAATGCGTGCATCTCTTCCTCCATCGTGGCACGCTAATTCGCGTCTTTAACCGCTTCTGCGTAGCTCTCCGGCTCACGCACTTCCGCTACACGGGTCATGTACGCATAATGATGCGCCATGTACTCGTATCCGAACCGCAAAACAGGATTCTTCTAGCGGGTAGATCGGCGTAATCTCACATTAGCCGATGTCGAGACCTTCTCGGTCGACGTGGTCTTCACCTTTAAAGACCCATCACCGGTTCCCTCGGAGTCGAACTCGCGTCAGTCTGACTCGTTCCTATCCGTGCCAGAATCCGACACCTTCTTCTTTCCCTTTCTCTTTGCGCGTAAGTCGTCTCCTTGGCTTCCTGCGCGGGGAATGCACAGCCGAGTCTCCACTACTCGCCGGCTCTTCATCGGACTGGTCGTACCGACTCAGTTGTCCAATCGGTCCACCTAACCGGAGTGAAATCAGACTCTCGTCGCGGGTCTCGATTTCGGGCTCATCCGGAGGCATCTCGGCCTCGCTGACCTCATTGTCAGAGCTCGGATTCGAGTCGAGGTTCGTAGTCGGGGGCAGGTACCAGGACGCGGACTCGTCAAACACAACGTCGCGGCTGTTTGGTGCGAGGGTTATAACACCAAGATGCATTTCTCGGCCTTTGCGTCCAGCTTCCTCCTTTTCTCCTTCAGTACATGCACATATGCAATTCTACCGAACACCCTCAAGTGTCGCAAGTTCGGCTTCGTTCCGAAATATAGCTCGTGCGCCAACACTTTGTCTCCGATCCGGTTCTGGATGTATACCGCGGTCCTTACCGCCTCGGCCCAGTAAAACTTGGGCAAGCTCTTCTCCTCCAGCATTGCCCGTGCCGCTTCCACAATCGACTGATTCTTCCTCTCGGCCACGCCGTTCTGCTCCGGCGTGTATCTACAACTGAATTCGCGCCGAATTCCCATTTGTTGTAGATAACCGTTGAATTGACCAGAAAAGTACTCTTTCCCGCCATCCGACCGCGGGCACTTGATCTTTCGTCCCGTTTCCTTTTCCACGAACCCTTTGAGGTCCCGAAAACAGTCGAAGACTTCGCTCTTCCTCTCAATGAGGTAGATCCACGTGTGCCACGTGTGGTCGTCGATGAAGGAGACGAAATATCGGCTCCCGCCAAGACTAACGTTTTGTGCCGACCCCCATACATCGGAGTGTATAAGGTCGAGCTTGTTCCGGCTCCGGTTTTGCTCGTTGGGGAAGGGAAGCCGGTGTTGCTTCCCGAGCTGGCACGCTTCACAAATTTGTGCCTTTCGGCCACTAAATTATGGCAATCCAAACACTACCTGTTTCGATTGCAGATCTTGAAGCCGCTGGTGGTTGACGTGGCCTATCCGCTTGTGCCACAAGTCGATGTCCAACTCGGTCTTTTGTCCCTTTGCGAACATTGCGGTGCCACCATCAGTGGAGTCGAGGATGAACATCCTCCCGTCTCTGCGCCCTTGCGCAATCACACGACCTTCTTCCTCAATCAAGCACCCGAGGTGTGTAAACCAAACCTCCATCCCTTGGTCGATGATCTGTCCGAATGAGACCAAGTTTTTCGTTATTGTCGGAACGTGTAGTACGTTCATGAGTTTCCCTTTCTGCCCGACATGGTTAAGGGGAACTTCTCCGACATTCGCGATTGGATGCGAAGTGTCGTCTCCAGTTGCGACTACTCCAGGTTGTATCGGTTTTTCGAGGTACGAGAACCACTCCTTATGGCTCGTCATGTGGTTCGACGCGCCGGAGTCTACGTACCACACCTCGTCCGATCTCGGGGTGCTCTGTTTCACTGAGTTTGCTTCGTGTCTCGTCACGAAGACAGACCCTTCTCCGGCTCTCCCGGAGTCTTCGGCGTAGTGCGATCGCTGCCGATTTCCCTTGTCGGTATGTCTGGAGCCGTTCCCGGAACTAGTTCTCTCCGAATCGGCGCGCTGCTTCCAACACTCACTTTCCCTGTGGCCTTTCTTGCCACAGTACCAACACTCCGCGATGGACTTCCCTTGCCGGTTCTCATCGCTTCGACTCCCCCTGTTTCCGAAGGGTCCGGAGTTGCTGTCGGCATCACTTCGGTGCCTTGTTCCCTGATCTCGTCGGGCGCCTCCATTGCGCGCCGACTCGTCTCGTCCTCCACGTCCACGGGGCCTATCTCCCTCCGTGTACAACATTTTGATGTCGGTGTGCGTGCTTGTAGACGCACCCGCATGGTTCTCCTCTACCAGGAGCATTGACTGTAAGTCAAAGAAGGACGACGTATTCTCCCGGGTACACACAGCCGTTCGAAACGCTCCGAACTTCGACGCCAAGCCTCCGAGACAGATCTGGACCATCTCGCTCTCCTCGATGTTCACCTCTATGGAGGCGAGGGAGTCGCAGATATCGTGCATTTCCATGAATTTGTTGGGTGTCGTGCATTTCCCAACGAACTACAACTACTTAGTCTCGGGCGCTTCGGGATTTGGGATTTGGGATCTTTATCATGCACTATCCAATGATAGACCGAATTAGGGATGCCATTGACAAAACAAACTATTGGGTTCTAGAGCCGATTTTTGAATTTGGGTTCTAACATAGTGAACATAATCTTCTAGCAAGGAAAACTTCTGGCTAGAGAGCTTGATTAAAGCTTGTGTTGCCTCGGTTCGAGATAGAGGTTGCAAAAATTGACCCTTGAAAATGACGACAAAGTTTGTCCATGTATCAGGCAATTTCCCCGTAGTGCGGAGCCCACGCACCAAGCGACGGCCTTATCCCCTAGTTCTCGACTAACATAAGCAATATTCGTTCTATCTGGCTTGGGATAGAGCTCAAAATGAGACTCCCATCAACCCAGCCACATGCAGATTGCTTCTTCGATTCTTTCCTTTTTTTCTCCCGTAAATGGCTTTACGACAATGATGGTTCATCTTGATGATCATTGGGTCTATTAGTATCACATTGTATACTAATGACACGTGCCTAAAAAGCACGATGAGAATGCTGAATTTCGGAAATCTCGTTCAAGGTAGAGTTAAGGAAATTTTGTATTTGTAAAAAATATGAGTCAATGGGGATTTTGCCCTAGGAGGATTTACTTGAACCCCTTTCAGTTGGCTGGATGTTATCGAGTCATTATTATGAGCCATAACAATATAATTTCTACCAAAGAAATAGGATAGGGTCAGACAAATAGCCATAACATAATGTCGTGATGTAAACACATCATGGGCAAACATTATTCGATATCATGATCTTATGTCAATAGCCCTCTAGACGTATGAGATGAGGTTCAAGATCAAGTTACTATGGTAACACAAAGATGTTTTAAAAACCAAGCAAGTGACAAATGAATGTTTTTCCCTGATCTCTATATCGATTTTTTCATGGAGGCTCCCCGAGGCTCAACCATGTATGTTCACGTTGTCTCGGAAATCCGCATGCACATGTCGGATCGGGTGGGACCACCGGAGTCACGGACCAGGAAGAGATGGATACCGGGAGACCGACTCTCTGTAGAACCAGCCACGCTGACCGTGGCACAAACCGGAGCGATTTCAGACGCATATCGGAGGCTACTGAACAGAAGAGAGGGAGAGAGAGAGAGAGTACACGCGCAACACCGACTCAACGCTCGTCGCTTATGTACAGAAAAGGGGAAGAACGAAAACACACGCGACACTAACAAAGACACAAATGTGCACAATTTCTTATGAATGTATATACAAGCCCACGAAATTACAACACCAGTTCCAAGTCGGTCCAGTACCGAACAAATACAACAATCTTCTATAAGCAAGCACCAGTCGGGGAGCACTCGGGCTCACCTACGAGAGTGGAAGCCTTGCACTAAAGACGGGCCTTCTTACCGAAGCACAGCAGTTGTCTGCCGCCAAGCCGCCAATCGGGGAGCACTCGGGCTCGCCTATGCGAGTGGGGTCTTGCACAGGAGACAGAGCTATGAACAGAAACCCTCAGAGCATATGAGCTCTAAACCGGACTAAACCCTAACCAAGAAGGGAGATAGAAACCCTAAATTGTCACTCCAAGAAGAACACCCAAAAGAAAGAATAAGAAGAAAGCTACCAAGCCCTAGATCTAACAGTATACTCTTCTAACTCAAAATGGGCAACCCCTCATAAGATCCCCTTCCTCTCCTTTTATAGCCCAAGGAGGGAAGGACATTACAATTTGGGATAAATATCCCCTTGTTATTTTATACATATTTTCGAATGTACATGTGCACATGGTACACATTGCAGACTTTGCCTATTCCATCTAGTTTTGGAACAAGAAAATCAATGACTGTTGAGGGAGCTCTGGCACTCCGAAAGGCTGTCTACGAAAAGGACACTCCAATTTACGTAACGATAGACACGAGTCCGACTGGGATCGGATGGGTCGTCAACCAAGAGGACGAGGACGGCATGCGTTTCCCGATCCGGTTTGGCGCAAAGGTCCTCAGCGAGCGACAACGAGGATACGCTCAGGTTAAACGCGAGTTCTGGGGTATTGTTTCGGCGGTAAAGGCCGATAAAGACTACCTGATCGGTGCAGAGGTAATTATCGAGACGAACTGCCTGCCAATTCTTGGCATGGTTTCCGGATGCGCGATGCCGGACCTGGCAATGCTCAGGTGGATAGCGTACATCGAGTCCCTAAATCGGGAAATACGACACATTTCTGGGAAAGACAATGCCATGGCCGACATGCTTTCAAGGGCGAGGTTCGAAAACGAGGGCGGCATGGTTTCGGAGGACGAGGAAGTCGGCGTGGACTTCTTCAAGGCGGCTCACGTAACAACCGGCAGGGAATGCACTCCAACGCTTAATGATTTTGACAAGAGCAAGTACGCCAGGGAGTGGCTGCAGATCGGCAGGTTCTTGAAAACGATGACACCGGACGCGGCATGGACAACGGACGAGGCCAACCGGATTCGGAAGAAAGCCTATTGATTCTTTCTCCGGGACGGGTACATATGGAAGCACCCGAAGACGAGGAACGACATCCCGCTCCGAGTGGTGGCGAAGAAGGAGGAACAGGAGGATTTGCTGGCGGCGTACCACGATAGTCCTTGGGCTAGACACCGTGGAACGTGGGCCACATTCGAAAAGCTAAAGGGGAAGTACTGGTGGCCAAGACTATACCGAGACGTGCATCGGTTTGTGACGACTTGCGAAAGCTGCTAGGTCCACTCCATGATCCGACACTGGGACGAGCTCCACCCGACCTACCCTCTGACCGTCCACTTCAAATGGATGGTGGATTTGGTGACAATGCCAATGGGGGTAGGACAGATGTGGTATCTGGTGCTGGCTCAGGAGGATCTAACAAACCAGGTTGAAGGCCGAGCCCTGCAGAACAAGACGACTGCAGCCGTATGCCGGTTTTTGATTGAGGACGTGGTATGCCGATACGGGTGCGTAGGGAAGATTGTGGCTGACCGTGGTGAGTTGGACGCAGAAGAGACCGAAGAGTTGTTCGACCGGCTAGGAGTCAAACTTTCGCTCACCATAGCGTACAATCCGGAGGCGAACGGGAAGGTGGAGCGCGGACACGGGCCAATTGTCAAAGCGCTAGTACGGGCGTGCGGAGGCCAAGTCGGGAACTGGTCACGACTGCTACCTTTTGCCTTGTGGGCGGACCGGACTACGCACAGTTCGGTAACCGGGTTCATGACGGCCGAGCTTATGTTCGGACAGAAGCCGATCATGCCAACAGAGCGAACGATCTCCTCGTGGGCCACGGTGAACTGGAGGGATGAGGTGAGCCGGGAGGAACTGTTGGCGGCGCGTATTCGACAGCTCGAGCGGAGGCCGGAGGACGTAGAGCGTGCCGCGGAGAAACTTCGGGTAGCGAGGATAAGGAACAAAGCCCGGTTCGACCGAACACACCAGCTCCGGCCAAGGAAAATCGAGGAAGGCGACTGGGTGCTAGTCTACGACAGCAGCCTCGACAATCAACATAGGGCCACGCGGAAGTTTGCGAGGAGGTGGTTCGGGTCTTACGTAGTAACAGGCGCCAACGACAATGGGACGTACCATCTCGCGGAGCTCGACGGTACGAGAATGGCAATACCGGTAGCGGGGAAGAGGATCAAAACGTTCAAGAAACGACACGACGGTGAGCCGGAGCTAGGGGGCATGGACAGCAACGACGAGCTGCCCGAGGTAGAGGATGAACCGGTAAACAAGGAATAAAAGCAAGGATCGGTTTTCTCCCGTAGGAACCCAATTTTGGCCCATACCGGTGGATGCGCGGTTAGGTGGAGGCGGATGTCGTGAAGAAAACCGTCCCCAGGCGCAAACCGTGTATGGTGTGTGTGAACCGGCCCTTACACATGGGCACGCCCCTTGTTGTATAGTGGATAGGTAGGCACAAAGGTCAAATCCTAGGTAGCAATATTCTACAGGGGAAATCGAGGAGTATCTCTGTCCGAAAGGACAGAGAATTAATGTGATGTAAACGGGTGAAACGGCCTCCCTCCTTGAGCTATAAAAGAGAGGGAGACGGGGGAGAGAAGGGAGCGCGCTAGAGGGGACGAAGTGCTGTCGGACTGGGACCGAGCTCTTCTTCTCTGTTGTTCTCCATAGCTTTCTTTGCGCAAGTTCTCAGGAGGTTGATCCTGCTCCGTGGAACGCCCGTGTGCTTCCGGCAGAATCTCCATTTTGCTCTCCTATGTGCGTGGGTGATCAGGCGTCGGCATCCATCTCGCCGACCTGATCGGCTGTAACCGTTCGAGTCGTCTGCATACATACAAATACATACACATATTTATATACATACGCTAGCGTTCTCAACTCGTGTCTCCTGTGTTGTTGGGCCGCGTCCCCGTGCGCTTCCTTTTCTATACGTGCGTGAGCGTCTCTCCCTCTCTGTCTCTCTGTCTCTCTCTCCCTCTTCTCACCTATTCCTCGGTCCAAGACCCCAGCGGTCCCACCTTGTTCTCCACGCACGCGCGTACCAACGCGACAACGGGTTGTCACCCCCGGTGGTGTGTATTTGAAACCCCAGGGTTACCCACAAATCCTTGCGCAGAGGATCGTTTGGAGCGGTTACGCAAGTTACAAGCGGATTTATCTACTCATCTACAGCAAGCTCAACAAACACACAAGGTTTACGCAGATCGTCAACGGCTTCCATCTAGTTTTAACATTTGAGATCTACGACACATCAAGACTAGTCGACCATGCAAGAAGTTGGATTATCGGCGATTAGGTCCTTTCCGTATGATCGGAAAAATTAATGATGTCGCTTTTCGTCTCGATCTACCTCCACAACCTCGGATACATCTGGTGTTTCATAGTTCTCTCCTCGAACCCTATCAAGTCAGCACCATCCCAAGCCGTATTAAACAACCTCCACCCCCGATCGAACTTGAAGATGGACCTTAGTACGAGGTTGTTGCCATCCTCGATTCCAAGATTTTTCGCAACAAGCTTTACTATTTAGTCGATTGGCTAGGATATAGTCCCAGCGAGTGTACTTGGGAACCAATAGAGAATGTGACCAATGCTTGTGCTCTTCTTGAAGACTTCCATCATCAATATCCAGACAAACCGGGTCCTCAATCCAAAACGACTCGTGACACTCGTCGTTTTAAAAGGGGGATAGTGTCATGATATGACAAGACTCGAACCCATAACCTTATGTTACATGGTTCAAGCTTTTAACCATTTGACTATATGTTGTAATACGAAAGATATTATTTTCATTTTAAGTTTTACTATGAAAAATTGATGTATATTTCCAGATTTCTCTGGAACATTCTAGAAACTTTAGGAGTACTCCTGAGAACACTATAAAAGGAGGCACAAGGCATTATTTCGAACCAAATCAGTTCAACGACAGTCTTAAGCCTCCTAGCTACGATTGTATATTCTCTTACCATAATATATATCTTTTGTTATCATCATTCTCTCTCTCTCTCTCTCTCTCTCTCTCTCTCTCACTCTTTCCGCTCCAATCGGGCCCTTTCGTCGGATCTTGTTCACTTGCCGCCACCATCCATCTCTCTCAGTCTCACATCGGCTCTCGGGCCGGACTGCCGGAGTCTCTTGATCGGTGTGAGGATCGTCGTTCTGCCCCACACTCCGTCCTCCACTTTCGTCACTTGTATTGGTCGTGACCTCCGCATCCTCACCGCCACTTTCCGTCTCTTAGGTCTTCCGTTGGTTCTCAAACACAACCGCCTACCGAACTTTGCATCAGCTTCGATCTTCACTTCCGAGGAGACGACTTGGTCTCAGTCCTCCGACTCCTTCATATCCGTATGGGGCATGGGTCCCCGTTCTTCCCGACCGCCTGTTGGATATCGCACCTTGTCCATACCTGTTTCGACCCAACCGCTTCCTCGATCCGTCACAGCCGCACGTCGAACTCCTTCTGGCTCCCTGTCATCGTCCATCCCCTTAGTGCTTGCAACTCGTCCCTTACACGGCCATATTGCACACTTCTCATTCCGCTCTTCATTGTGTACTTCTTCGGGTCAACACACATTTTCTCTGACTACCGCATCGGTCCCCTCTGGTTTCGTATCCTCCGCATTCTTCGGTAACGTTGCACCACTCCGAGGAACACCTTCTTCGCCCGATTGGCCCACTTGGCCTCCGTTGTTCTCTGCATTTCGGCCCGGTTTCGGCCGAACGATCCATGCCCGGATCGTGCTCCATCCGAATCGGAATGCAGACCGGACCGGCTCCCAATCGGGTCGACTTCTGAATCCACTCCTTTCATCGCCGCCTCTCATTTCTATATTTCGCTCCACCACGGCTTCGTCCTTGGCCTCCTCACAGGACATCTCCAATCCATCTTCGTTAGCATCGTGCTAGGACTCCTCGATGTCACTTTCCATTTCTCCGGTCTCACGTCGGCACACGGGCTCAACTGTCGAAGTCTCCGGAATCGGTCTGGTGGGGTCTTTCTCCGCATCCATCTTTGTCTAGGCTTAAAGGCCCTTGTTGCATCCACCTCTGGATGGTCCGACTCGTCGCTTGCTCGGATCGGTCTCAGCCGATTTCATCTTCCGCACCCGCCGCGGTTTCGTCTCTAGCCACCTCACAGGCCTCGTCCTCAATTTCGTGCACTTTGGCCTTGGGCCATGTCCTCTTGCCACCACCTTTCTTCTCTCTGGTCTTACATTGCCACATTGGCCAAACTAGTGAAGACTCTGGATACGATGTGGAGGAACCACTCCGTCCGCACTTCTCCGCATTGTCGAATCCCGTTCTCCCTCCACCACCATCCTTCTATTCGGTCTCACGTCGGCTCTCGATCCGAATTGTCGAGGCTCGGAGTCTCCGAGTTAAGTATGAGGAGACCCATAGGACCGTCCTTCGTTTCCCCGCCGCCTTTTGTACTTCTCTCGTACTGAGTCACCTCGCTGCCACCGTCCATCTCTCCGGTCTCACGTTGCCACGTTGGCCGAACTGCCGAAGTCTCCTGAAACGGTGTGGAGGGATCTCACATTGCCGTGATTGCCGTCGTTCCTTTCCGGTCCGTTCCCCTCCGGTCTTTACCATTCCGGTCCGGTGTCCGCTTCGAATCGGTACCATCAGTTTCCTTGTCTTTCTAGAAATGCCGACAGTTCTTCTGGAAGTGTCCCGGTTTGCCACAATAGAAGCAAGTAGGCCTCCCCCTTGACTTTGACCGTGTTCCTGACTTTTCCCGGTTCTGGGGACTACGGTTTCTTTGTCTTCTGCGGAGTCGGAGCTCGTATCCTTATCTTTCCGACATGCCTCCTCATCTAGCAAGCTCGACTTCACTCTTGCTAGGGATAACCGTTTCCCTTCCAGCCCGGCGTTGCCCAAAGTAACAACCAACGTCTCCCAGCTATCCGGGAGGGAACCGTGCAGGAGTAGCGCTAGTACCTCATTGGCGAGAGGTACTTCCAATGATGTTGCCTGGTGTATCAGCCCCTAGAAGGCATTCATGTGCTCCGCCAAGCTGGAGCCATCTTGGTACTGGAGTCTTACTAGCTTCCGGAATACCGAAACCTGGTTAACAACATTTTTGTTCTGAAACATAATGTTGATCTTCTCCCAGAGCTCATGAGCCTTGCTCTCTTCATTGAAGTTGTTGTATAGGCTCATGTCAATGAAGCACCGTATGTACGACGTTGTCTTTGTTGAGAAGCAAGCTCAACATGACATGTGATGCTTATTAGGAAATAAGCTATAGTAGCTATTTAGCTACTTGTGAACATAAAGGAGAAAAAGCTAATTAGCGACTGACAGCTAATTAGCTACTGACAGCTATTTAGCGACTGACAGCTAATTAGCTACACGCAGCTAATTAGCTGCATACGTAAGTAACTTATTACTTAGGTAAAAAGTAAGAGAGTAGGTAAGTAAGAAATATACAAGAAGTAGAACTCTGAGAGAGAGAGTGAGGATAGAGAGAAAGAACTCAGAGAGTGAGAGCAAAAGAGAGAAACAGACGAGAGCAAGTAGAGCTCCGTGTGTAATGAAATAGAAGAAGTTTTTGGCTGCTACAGAGGTAAGTCTCCTTCCCCCTTCCCTTCTGTGTTTGAGCACCAAACGATCTAGCACACCACGATCCGCCGCGCACATAAGAAGAGCCCGAGTGGCTTCTTCACGTTTTCTTAACATGGTATCAGAGCAAGTTGCTCATAAAGAAGAGTACAGAAGTGCATAGATCTGAGAAAGGTATTTCTCTATTTGCTGATCTGAATCAGAAAGTTACTTGTTGAAGTAATCGTAGCAGAAACCCTAGTTTGGAAGAGATAATGGCTGCAGAGAATTCGGGCCAAATAGTTACAGAGAAACTAGATAAAAACAATTTCCCGGCGTGGAAATTTAGAATGAAAAATTTCCTGATGGGGAAAGGATACTGGGATTACATTGAAGGAGACCTAGAAGAGGCTCCGGAGATCCCAGAAGAAAATGCCACATCAACACAGATTAAAGCATTCAAAGATTGGAATCAAGGGGCAAGGAAGGTAATGCATTGGCTCTCACTTAGCATCTCAGATTCGATGCTTGGGCACATACAAGATGCTATGCTCCCAAAAGAAGCTTGGGACAGTTTGGTAAAATTGTTTGTAGTAAACACAAAAGCTAGAAAGCTACAGTTGAAGACTGAGCTAAATACCTTAGAAAAAGGTAAGATGTCAATAAATGAGTATGCCTTGAAAATAAAGAGCATATGTGAATCACTTGCTTCTATCAATGTAAAGATAGAAGATGATGATAAGGTAGAAATATGCTTGAGAGGCTTGGGACCTCAATACAAAAGCTTTAAAACCTCCATGCTTACAAGGGATAATATCCCAAGTTTTCCAGATTTGGTTTCAATGCTTGTAGTAGAAGAAAGGAATCATATGGATGATGTAAATAAAGGAAATCTTGAGAATGAGGGGCAAGCCCTATATAATAGTGCCGGAAGAGGCCGTGGAAGAGGCCATGGAAGATTTGGCTCAGCAAGAACCAACAATAATGGTTATCAAGGAAGAGGACAACAAACCATTAGAGGAAGAAACAACAACAGAGGCAGGGGGAGCAACCAAGGTAGAGGTAAGCAAACATATGTAAATGATGATGGTTGTTGGTATTGTGGAAAACCAGGCCACACACAGGTTGAATGTTACAAGAAGCAAAATGATGAGAAAAGAGGAAAGAGATAGCAGAATAACTATGCCCAAACTAGTGAAGATTGTGAAAAAGATGGTGCATTTGTGGTACAACATGAGATAGCAGCAGTGGCTGAAAGCTCATAGAAATGTAATGAAGAGTTTACATGGTATGTAGACTCGGGGGCATCTAACCATATGACTAGACATGCAAACTGGTTTGAAAGGTTGAGAGAACCAGAGATTCCTGGCTATGTACAGACGGGTAATAATAGTACTCACCAAATAGAACATGTTGGAGATATCCCATTGTGGGAAGAAAAAGGAAAGACTAAGTATATGTTGAATGTAATGCATGTTCCAAATCTTGCTAAGAATCTGATTTCTGTTGGACAGATAGTAGAGCAAGGTATGCAAGTAAAGTTTAAGCAAAGTGGATGCTATATAGAAAAGAATGGGAAGCTCAGTGCAAAAGGAAAACGACAAGGAAGAATGTTTATTTTGGATGTTGACATGCCTAGACAGATTTCAGCTATGTTTGCAAATGGAATGAGTGTAGTCTCAGATGTGGAAATGTGGCATAAAAGGATTGGCCACATAAGTATGCAAACCCTAAAGAATATGTTGAGAAAAGATGCAGTGGTTGGACTGCCAAAACTGAAAAATTGTGAAATGGAAAAGATATGTGAAGCATGTCAATATGGAAAGCAAAATAGGTTGCCATTCCCTCATGAAAGACATGTAAGTAAAAATTTGTTGGATTTGGTACATACGGATGTATGGGGACCAACTAAGAATGCATCTATGTAACTTTTATTGATGATTGCTCAAGGAAAACATGGGTGTACTTCATGAAAGAGAAAAGTGAAGTGTTTGAATGTTTTCGTAAGTTTAAATGCATGGTAGAAAAGCAGGCAGGTACAAGAATAAAATGTTTAAGATCTGACGGAGGAGGAGAGTATTTCTCCAATGAATTTTCTGATTTTCTATGCAATCAGGGAATAAGAAGACAGTTCACATGTAGATATACTCCACAGCAAAATGGAGTTGCTGAGAGGAAAAACAGAACATTGGTGAACATTGCAAGGGCTTTGATGACAGAGAAGAATATGCCATTGTACTATTGGGCAGAAGCTGTAAATACAGCAAATTATATTCTAAATAGATGTATAACATCGGGAGTACATGAAGCAACTCCTGAAGAGTGTTTCTATTGAAGGAAACCTAGTTTAGAACACTTAAAAGTGTTTGGATGCCTTGCATATGTACATGTGCCTGCAGAAGTAAGAAGTAAGCTGGATCCAAAAGCAGAAAAATGTATTTTTGTTGGCTATTCAGAAGAACAAAAAGGGTATAGATGTTATAACCCTGTAACAAAGAAGATTGTGACAAGTAGGGATGTAATCTTTGATGAGTTAGCCAGCTGGTACAATCCAAAACAGAATCCAAAGACTGATGAAGATAATGAGATTGAAGACAGAGACAAATCTGAAAATGTAGAAGACTGCCACAGAGATGGAAGCAAGGTTGGACAACAAAGTCCAACATCAACAGAATGTTCTGGACCATCAAAAAGCCCAGATGGTAAATCTGATTCGAATTCTTGGAGTGGAAAAAGTGGAGGACACAAAAAATGTGATGATAAAAAAGGAAAACAGAAAATGCCAGAGTATGAAATGTTGGATGACTTGCCTAAAAACATGGAAGATGAGGATTCAGATATGTCATTGGATGACCTTCTTGGTATAAGAGGATTGAAAATCCCTGGTATGGAAAAAGCATTGAAGGATGCAAATCAGAAACTGAGAAGATCAGATAGAGAGAAAAAAATTGTTGAAAGATTTGGTTATGATACATATATGGCTATGCATTATGCATATATGTCTAAGGTGGTACAGATCCCTGATCCAAGTAGTTTTGATGAGGCTAAAACTGAGAAGAAATGGGTGGATGCAATGCAAGAAGAGATTGATGCATTGGCTGAAAACAGAACTTGGGATTTGGTGAAGTTACCAAAAGAAAAAAATGTGGTAGGTTGCAAATGGGTCTACAAGACAAAGCATGATTCCAGTGGGAATGTAAGTAGACATAAAGCAAGATTGGTTGCAAAGGGATATGCCCAAATGCAAGGAATTGATTATGATGAGACATTTGCACCGGTTGCAAAGATGGCAACATTGAGGACATTACTGGCTGTAGGTGCAGCCAGAAGATGGTTTCTTCATCACATGGATGTAAAAAATGCCTTCTTACATGGTAACTTGGAAGAAGAAGTGTATATGTGTCAACCACCAGGTTTTGAAGATAGGAAGCATCTAGATTATGTATGTAAGTTGAAAAAGGCTCTCTATGGACTGAAACAGGCACCAAGAACATGGCATAGAGAACTTTCAGATTATCTGAAAAAACTTGACTTCAAAATGTCAAAGGCTGATTCATCATTGTATGTTAAAAGGAAAGATGATTGTATTGTTGTGATTCTGATTTATGTTGATGATCTCATCATTGGAGGTGATTTCATGGATGAAATAAGTAAGCTGAAAAGAAATTTGGAAATGAAATTTCATATGAAAGATTTGGGAGATCTGAGATATTTTTTGGGTATTGAAAGACAATATGCAACAACTATGTTGAAAAAGTATGGTATGCTCGGATGCAAACCTATTGGAGTGCCACTAGATAAAAACTGCAAATTGAGGGCTGATTTGGGAGCCAAAATAGAATATGTAAACATGTACAAGTCTATGGTGGGAAGCCTTATTTATTTGACCATAACAAGACCTAATTTGAGTTATGCAGTTGGATTAGTCACCCAATTTATTCAACAGCCAACAAAGCCGCATTTGGACTGCATTAGAAGAATTCTGAGGTATGTAAAAGCTACTCAGAACTATGGATTGTTTTACAGGGCTGATTTGGACATAAATCTGGAAGGATATACAGATGTTGATTGGGCTGGAAGCCAAACAGATAGAAGATCCACAAGTGGATATATGTTTACATTGGGAAGTGCAGGTATTTCATGGAGTAGCAAGAAACAGGCTACTATTACATTGTCTAGTACTGAAGCTGAGTACAGAGGAGCTGCCATAGCCACTTGTGAAGAGGTATGGATCAAAAGATTGCTTGCTTATTTGGGAGAGTATACAATCTGGTGTGACAACATGAGCAGCATTCAGCTTGCAAAAAACCCAGTGTTCCATGCAAGAACAAAGCACATTGAAGTGCATTATCACTTTGTTAGAGAAAAAGTGATTGAAGGAGAAGTTGATCTGGTGTATGTGAATACAAATCAACAGGTTGCTGATATTCTCACAAAGGGATTGAGTGTGGAAAAGCATACACAGTTTCGGAACATGATGGGAGTTGTAGACATTGATATGATGGTTGAAAAGCATCATGGAAAAAAAGTGGTAGATAACCCCAAGAAAGGATAAGTTGAGCTTGAGGGGGAGTGTTGAGAAGCAAGCTCAACATGGCATGTGATGCTTATTAGGAAATAAGCTATAGTAGCTATTTAGCTACTTGTGAACATAAAGGAGAAACAACTAATTGGCGACTGACAGTTAATTAGCTACTGACAGCTATTTAGCGACTAATAGCTAATTAGCTACTGACAGCTATTTAGCGACTGACAACTAATTACCTGCATACGTAAGTAACTTATTACTTAGGTAAAAAGTAAGAGAGTAGGTAAGTAAGAAATATACATGAAGTAGAACTTTGAGAGAGAGAGTAAGGATAGAGAGAAAGAACTCAGAGAGTGAGAGCAAAAGAGAGAAACAGATGAGAGCAAGTAGAGCTCCGCGTGTAATGAAATAGAAGAGTTTTTGGCTGCTACATAGGTAAGTCTCCTTCCCCCTTCCCTTCTGTGTTTGAGCACCAAACGATCTAGCACACCACGATCCGCCGCGCACATAAGAAGAGCCCGAGTGGCTTCTTCATGTTTTCTTAACAGTCTTCATGTGCATCACCTCCCATATCGTGGCGTCGATTTTGTCCGGTCTCTTGTCCCCGAACTGAACCGGCAACCAAAGATCTTTAACCACGAGCATGTCCCTCATCTTCGACTTCCACACCGAGTAGTTGGAGCCGGTGATCTTGAACATGCCTCCCAACGAATCGTCCATTTTCTGTGTGGTTTCGCTCTTATACCACTTGACAAGGAACTACACGCTCCCCATGAACAACGCTCGGCCACAACCAAGCTTAGAATCAAACACAGAAAAACGGGAATGAAGGCTCGATACAATGGAGAGAAGAGTACAAAGGAAAGAAAAGAAAATATAGGATGTTAACGTGGAAAACCCAAACTAGAGAAAAACCACAGCAGCCCACAGACTGCAAACTATCACTATATCACAATGATTACAGCAGTGAGCTCACGGAGGCAACGACCTCGTGCTCACAATCTTCGCCACAGGCTGCGGTTACAACAGAGGCAACGACCTCTTCGTTTCTTTCTCTCTCTCTCTCTCTCTGTACACTGTTGCGCTCTAATCTTGCGTCAACAAGGATGACAACATCTCTACATACAAAGTTTGCCCTAAGTCATATTTATACTAATATGACTTTTCGGCTATTTACAAATATAGCCCCGATGGACTCTCAGAAGACATATTTACGAATATGTCCCTTCATCCGGTGAGCGCTCCTCACCGGGCCTGCATCATCCGGATCTTGCCGGGCACACCACGTCCGGTTCTCACCGGGTCCTCCGTAGCGGGGTACTCGTCATCCGGCGCTTGACGGGTACACCACATCCGGTTCTCACCGGGTCTGCCGTAGCTGGGTACTCGTCATCCGGCGCTTGCCAGGTACACCACATCCGGTTCTCACCGAGTCTTCCGTAACCGAGTACTTCTCACTTCCCATCCGGAGGGACCTGTTTCCTAACAAACTCCCCCTTCACTCCGGCATGGGATGTCTTACTAGTCCGATCCGCTTCCGGCATGCATCCAGCATATCTGACCCGTTCTCGTCCATGTGGATCTTCGTCAGCGCGAAGTCCTGGTCATCTACTCTTTCCCGGATCCAGTGATACCTTCGTTGGATATGCTTCATCCGGGAATGGTAGGCCGCATTCTTAGCAAAGTGGATGGCACTGTGATTGTCGCAATAGAGCCGGTATTCATCTGGCTGGATACCGAGCTCTCCGATGAAGTCCTTCATCCATAATATTTCCTTGCCGGCTTCCACAGCCGCCATGTACTCCGCCTCCGTGGTTGACAACGCAACCATCTTCTGCAGCCTCGACTGCCACGAAACAGCTCCCCCTGCATATGTCATTACATACCCGGATATAGACCGGCTGGTACCCACATCAGCCGACATGTCCAAATCGGTAAAACCGTCAAGTTGAGGTTTTCCGGAGCCGAATCGGAGACACATATTTGAAGTTCCCTTCAAGTATCGGAGTATCCATTTGACCGCGTTCCAGTGCTCCTTGCCGGGATTGCTCATAAACCGGCTCACCACTCCGACTGCGTATCCTATATCCGGTCGGGTACACACCATTGCGTACATCAAGCTCCCGATGGCAGAGGCATATGGAACCTTCGTCATATCAGCCTTCTCTACTTTCGTCTTCGGGCTTTGCTTACCAGATAACCTGCAGTTTGCCGGAAGTGTCGATCCGACCGGTTTCACATTTGACATGTTGAACCACTAGAGCACCTTTGTCACATATTTCTCCTGTGACAGGCACAATTGCTTCATTGGCCGGTTCCGGATGATATGCATCCCCAACATCTGTCTTGCCGGACCCTAGTCTTTCATTGAGAAGGTCCGGTTGAGAGCCTTCTTCAGCATCCATATTTTGGCTTGGTCCCGTCCGACGATCAACATCTCGTCCACGTACTGAAGGAGTATCAGGAACTCGCCTCCTTCGAACTTCTTCACAAACATGCAGTGATCGGCCTGCGTCTTGTGGTACCCTTGATCGGTCATGAAGGAGTCGAACTTCCGGTACCATTGTCGGGGAGCCTGCTTCAGTTCGTACAGGCTCTTCTTCAACCAGCATACCAAGTCGCTCCTTCCCTTTCTCCACGAATCCTTCCGGTTGCTGCATGTAGATCTCCTCTTCGAGGTCGTCGTGAAGGAATGTCGTCTTCACATCCAGCTGCTCTACCTCGAGGTCCATGCTTGCCGCTATACTCAGCACCGTCCGGATGGAGGTCATCTTTACTACCGGGGCAAATATCTCGTCGAAGTCCACGCCCTTCTTCTGCTGGAACCCCTTCACCATGATCCTGGCTTTGTATCTCGGGGGGTTGCCGGCATCTCCTGGTTTCAACTTGTACACCCACTTGTTTCGAAGTGCCCGCTTTCCTTTCGGCAACTCCACCAATTTGTACGTATGGTTCTCATGCAAGGAATCCATCTCATCCTCCATGGCACTTAACCATTTGCGGCTGTGGGTGTCATCCTTCGCTTCTTCGAAGCTTTCTGGCTCCCCCTCATCGGTTAGCAGCACATGCTCTGCATCCGGAAATCTCCGGGGGGGCCTTCTCTCTTTGAGAGGATATCTCTGTCTCTAGGCTTCAGTAACCGGCTCCTCCATTTGCTCTTCATCCGAATCCGATTTGGGGTCTTGGCCAGTTCCGGTTTCAGCTTCCTCTACTTCTTCTTCTGCCGGTTCGGTATCCTCACCGTAACCGACTGGTTCCTCAAGTGCTAACCGGTCTCTTGCCGGTTGGGTCTGATCATCGTAGAATCGATCCTTACCAGTCAACTCGGAGTTCATTATCTTCTTCTCCGACTCCCAGTCGGCGAGCGTCTTGTCCTCCATGAAGATAATATCTCGACTCCGGAATACCTTCTTGTCGACCAGGTCCCACACTCGGTAGCCGAACTCATCATCATCGTAACCGAGGAATATGCATGGTCGGGTCTTTGGATCTAACTTTCCTCTTCGGTCCTTACCTACATGCATGTACGCGAGACACCCGAATACCTTCAGGTGCCGGTAGGACACTTCCTTACCGGTCCATACTCTCTGCGGCGTGTCTCCGTCCAAGGGTATTGAGGGTGATTTGTTTATCACATATGTCGTCGTCGACAGTGCAGCCCAAAACTTCTTGGGTAGTTTTGCATGTGCCAGCATACTCCGGACCCTCTCCATTATGGTCCGGTTCATCCTCTCGGCCAGCCCGTTTAGTTCCGGCGTTGTCGCGTTGTTACGCGCTTGCGTGTAGAAGGGGCGGGACCACGGGGGTCTTGGACTAGGGAGTGGAGGAGAAAGAATAAGACACAAAATGGAAGCTTAGCTCAAGAGGAGGTGAGAAAGAATAAGACAATAACGTAGAATAGATGGGCAAGATGCTCAACAAGTTAGCTTAAGGGAAAACAAACACTTTACAATGGTGGCCGCCATGGCCGCACCAAACGACTATATCAAAACCCTAAAGGAAAACCCAAGAAGAAAACCCTAATCGAAACCCTAAAACCGAATAGGAAACCCTCGACCTAAGTGGTATGCCTCTCTCCCTCAAAATAGGCAACCCCCTCATAAGTGACCCCTCCCTTCCTTTTATAGCCCAAGGAGGGAGGGACCTTACAATGTGGGATAAAATTTCCCCTCTTCTTTCTACACACCATTTCCTAGTATACACGTGCACATGTTGCACACCACCGATTTTCCTATTCCACCCCGGTTTTCGCCTATGGACGAAAATCTTCACGACAGCGTCTTCGGCACGGTAAATTCGAGTCGGATTCCCTTCGAGTGACAGTACTCTTCGAACTGCCCCCGGTATTCACCTCCGTTATCTGCTCGAACCGCCTTCTGCTTCCGGCCGGTTTCTCTTTCCACTCTCGCGTGGAGCTCTTTGAAGACGGATAGCACCTGATCCTTCGTCTTCAACGGTGTGGCCCACAATTTTCGGCTGTGGTCATCTATGAACGTCACGAAGTACTGCGATCCTGCATGTGACTTCGTGTCCACTTGACACACATCAATATGCACCAACTCCAGTGGTGCATTACGTCTCATCGGTGGCCTTGGTCGGAAGGAAGTCCGGTTTTGCTTACCGGCCAAAAAATCAGTGCACTTCTCCAAGTGCACATTCTTCACTGGAATGAGGTTGTCATCTGCAAGCCTCTTCATCCCCTTCTCGCTCATGTGACACAGCCTTTTGTGCCACAGCTCACCGGCAGTGTCGGATGCCACGTTCACTTCCTCCAGACATAACCGGGCATTCATCAAGTACAACGCGTTGACCTTCCAGGCCCGAGCCACAATCAGGCTCCCCTTGTTGAACTTCATAACACCATTCCGAATGCTACCCGTGTAGCCTTCATCATCTAGCCGACCGGCTGATATCAGGTTCAAACGAACCTCCAGAACATGTCGAACATCCTTCAGCAGTAGCTTGCATCCGGTTGGTGTTGTCAACGACACGTCTCCTATGCCGACAATTCAGCATGTACCTTCATTCCCCATCCGGACACAGTCATGATCACCAGTTGCGTAGGATGAGAAGCATTTTCGGTCCAGGGTAAGGTGGAACGATGCTCCGGAGTAGACCACCCAAGTCATCTCGTCGCCGGCAAGGTTTATCTCACTCTCCTCAGTGATGAGCATCAACTCTTCTTCACTTGCCGCGATTGCCGTCGTTCCCTTCCGGTCCGTTCCCCTCCGGTCTTTACTGTTCCGGTCCGGTGTCCGCTTCGAATCGGTACCGTCGGTTTCCTTGTCTTTCCGAAAATGCCGACAGTTCTTCTGGAAGTGTCTCGGCTTGCCGCAATAAAAGCAAGTACGCCTCCCCCTTGACTTTGACCGTGTTCCCGATTTTTCCCGGTTCTGGGAACTATGGTTTCTTTGTCTTCCGCGTTCGGATTCGGTAAGGAGCACTTTGGAGTCAGAGCTCGTATCCTTATCTTTCCGACGCGCCTCCTCATCTAGCAAGCTCGACTTCACTCTTGCTAGGGATAACCATTTCCCTTCCGGCCCGGCGTTGCCCAAAGTAACAACCAACGTCTCCCAACTATCTGGGAGGGAACCAAGCAGGAGTAGCGCTAGTACCTCATCGGCGAGAGGTACTACCAATGATGTTGCCTGGTGTATCAGACCCTGGAAGGCATTCATGTGCTCCGCCATGTTGGAGCCATCTTGGTATCAGAGTCTTACTAGCTTCCGGAATACCGAAACCTAGTTAACAACATTTTTGTTCTGAAACATAATGCCAATCTTCTCCCAGAGCTCATGAGCCTTGCTCTCTTCATTGAAGTTGTTGTATAGGCTCATGTCAATGAAGGACCATATGTATGTCGTTGTCTTCATGTGCATCACCTCCCATATCGTGGCGTTGATTTTGTCCGGTCTCTTGTCCCCGAACTGAACCGGCAACCAAAGATCTTTAACCACGAGCATGTCTCTCATCTTCGACTTCCACACCGAGTAGTTGGAGCCGGTGAGCTTGAACATGCCTCCCAACGAATCGTCCATTTTCTGTGTGGTTTCGCTCTTATACCACTTGACAAGGAACTACACGCTCCCCATGAACAACGCTCGGCCACAACCAAGCTTAGAATCAAACACAGAAAAACGGGAATGAAGGCTCGACACAATGGAGAGAAGAGTACACAGGAAAGAAAAGAAAATACAGGATGTTAACGTGGAAAACCCAAACTAGAGAAAAACCACGGTAGCCCACAGACTCCAAAATATCACTATATCACAATGATTACAGCAGTGAGCTAACGGAGGCAACGACCTCGTGCTCACAATCTTCGCCACAAGCGGCGGTTACAACAGAGGCAACGACCTCTTCGTTTCTTTCTCTCTCTCTCTCTCTCTGTACACTGTTGCGCTCTAATCTTGCATCAACAAGGATGACAACATCTCTACATACAAAGTTTGCCCTAAGTCATATTTATACTAATATGACTTTTTGGCTATTTACAAATATAGCCCCGATGGACTCTCAAAAGACATATTTACGAATATGTCCCTTCATCCGGTGAGCGCTCCTCACCGGGCCTGCATCATCCGGATCTTGCGGGGCACACCACATCTGGTTCTCACCGGGTCCTCCGTAGTCGGGTACTCGTCATCCGGCGCTTGACGGGTACACCACATCAGGTTCTCACCGAGTCTTCCGTAGCCGGGTACTCGTCATCCGGCGCTTGCCGGGTACACCACATCCGGTTCTCACCGGGTCTTCCGTAGCCAGGTACTTCTCACTTCCCATCCAGAGGGACCTGTTTCCTAACAGTGGCCACTTTGGCCGAACAGCCGAAGTCTCCGGAACGGTGCGGAGAACGATTTCGTATGTTCGCCCTCCAACGACTTGTCCATAGCCACTGACTCCTCGGTGGGGTACCCGAAACTGCCTGTCTCGTTCCAAACCCGCGATCGTCACTTCTCCGATTCCGACCTTATCCTTGGTCGAACTATCTCGGCAAGTCGAGAGGGTGTTGTGCTCCGCACCTTCTCCCGTGGTACCTTCCTTCGGCCTACGCATGGGCCACATCCGTCTCATTCGGAAAGCCGACTAACTTTGGATCTCCGAAATCCCACCGCGCATTGGATCTCTCCTCTTTCTCGACCATCACCTTCAGAGCCTCGTACGCTTCCCGAACCAGGGCCTTGACATCAATCTTTGCCATTTTGTCTCGTTGCGCGCTCGCTCCCTACTGTGATGACGCATCGTCACGCGTCATCTTCCCTTTTCCTTTCGCGGACCGCTCCTCATCCAACCATCAGCATACTCTTTCGAATTTCGACCAGTCCTCGCTAAGGTCATTCGCTCCGTCGTTATCTTCGAGCTCAATTCTGATGGCCTCCCGTCCCGGTCGATCGATCGACTTGACGAACAACAGGACTTTGTCCACCCCCACCAATCTTTGTTCCCGCTCTAGGAGCCAAGCATGTCGTCGCTCGAACTCTCGGAACGCATTCGTTGCGCCCCGGTTGGTCTTTGTCGATGCTACCCATTGGTCGAAGTCGTGCCGCCCCTTGCTTTTTGGTCGTCCTCCGTACGCCTGCAGGAGCGCCCCTTCGAAGGCCTCCCACGAATTATGAGCTTCGTGAAGCCCCTTTACTTCCACGTATCTCTGGTCCGCTATGACCCGACAAAAGAACTACAATCTCAACGCCTCGTCTATACTTCGCGCCTCCATTTCCGCGATGTAGACTTCCAAGTAGAATGAGACTTTGTCCTTGTTGAAACGGCCGATTTTTTCTACCACGCACCTAACCGTTTATTGTGTTGCCTCTCGTCTCATCGTCGCTTGTCCAAACTCCATCACCACTTCGACCACCATCTCTGTGAGGTCATCGTCTTCCAACTCCATCCTCCCTTGCCGCCCTTTCACGTCAGGTTCACCAAAGATGTCGCGGAAATCTGCATGCACGTGTCAAATCGAGCGGAACCACTAGGGTCATGGACCAAGAAGAGATGGATACTGGGAGACCGACTCTCTCCAAAACCGGCTGCGTTGACCGTTGTCGAGATATTACGCAAGTGCGTGCGGAATAGAGGCGGGACCGCGGGGGTCTCGAACCAAAGAGCAAGCGAGGGAGGAGAAAGAGAGAGAACCGGCTACGCAGGACCGGGGATACACAGGGACACGGCCCTTCAGCACGGAGAACGCGAACAGACACCGACACAGACGGATGCGAATGACTAAATATGTGTATTAACAAAATGGCTAACACGACTACAACCCCCGATGGGGCACAGGTTGGTTGCAACCGAACAGGCCGGCGAACAGATGCCGATGCCTGTTCGCTTTGACGCACAAACGGGGAAATGGGGGGGGTAGCAGGTCGGAGGTGCTGCCGGAAGCACTCGGGCGTTCCTCGAAACAGCGCGAGCCTCCCCGGAACCCTGCACAGAAAGCTTTGGAGCTCAAGAAGGAAGGAAACGGAGAGAGCGAAGCGTCCAGAAACGGTCCGACAGCACTTCGTCCTCTCCGCGCCCGATCCCTGCAACAGCTCTTTCCCGCTCCTTATATAGGCCGACGAACAGGCCGTCGTGTCAGCTTTATTCCCTGTCCCTTTTGGACAGGGATCCGCTCCGTTTTTCACAGATCCGCGTAGTTACGCCGCCGACTCGTACAGTTCGCGCGCGCGACCGAAAAGACTGTTCGCGCGGTCTTTGTCTCCACTTGAGTTAGGGCCCGTTCCTGCCGATTATCCTCTCAATTCGTTTCTATGTACAACTCGGAGCGTGCGCGCGTGAAGAACCGGTTCCCACGCCTTGGTGCGCCGATTCCGCCTATGGACGGTTTTCTTCACGACATCCGCCCCCACCTAACCGCGCATCCTCCGGTATGCGCCAAGAGAGTTGGGACGGAGAAAACCGGCCCGTCTTCATTCCTCGCCCGTCGGTTCTTCTTCATTTTCGGATCGTTCGTCACTGCCGACCAGGAGAGCCGGGTCTGGCTCGTCGTCGTGTCGCTTCTTGAACGCTTTGATCCGCTTCCCTGCAACCGGTATCGCCATTCTCGTGCCGTCAAGTTCCGCCAGGTGATATGTCCCGTTGTCATTGGCGCTCCGTACCACGTAAGGCCCGAACCACCTTCGTGCGAACTTCCGTGTGGCTCGGTGCTGGTTGTCGAGGCTGCTGTCGTAGACGAGCACCCAGTCACCTTCTTCGATTTTCTTCGGTCGTAGCCGGTGCGTTCAGTCGAACCGGGCTTTGTTCTTTGTCCTCGCCACCCGGAGCTTCTCCGTAGCCAGTGCCACGTCCTCCGGCCTCCGCTCGAGCTGTCGTATACGTGCGACCAACAACTCCTCCCGGCTCATCTCGTCCCTCCAGTCGACCGTTGCCCACGAGGAGATCGTCCGTTCAATCGGCATGATCGGCGTCTGGCCGAACATGAGCTCCGTCGGCATGTACCCGGTTACCGAACTGTGCGTGGTCCGGTCTGCCCACAAAGCATAAGGTAGCAGCCGCGGCCAGTCACCGGCTCGGCCTCCGCATGCCCGAACCAACGCCTTGACGATCGGTCCGTGTCCGCGCTCCACCTTTCCATTCGCCTCCGGATTGTACGCAGTGGTGAGCGAGAGCTGGACTCCCAGCCGGTCGAACAGCTCCGCGGCTTCTTCAGCGTCCAACTCCCCTCGGTCAGCCACGATCTTCCCGACGCACCCGTACCGGCATATCACGTCCTCGATTAGGAACCGGCATACGGCCGCGGTCGTTTTGTTTGGAAGGGCCCGGCCTTCCACTTGGTTCGTCAGATCCTCCCGCGCTAGGACCAGGTACCGCATCTGTCCTACCCCCATTGGCATCGTCACCAGATCTACCATCCATTTGAAGTGGATGGTCGGAGGGTACGTGGGGTGAAGCTCGTCCCGATGTCGGACTATGGAGTGCATCTGACAGCTCCTGCAAGTTGTCACGAACCGATGCACGTCCCGGTACTGCCCCGGCCACCAATACTTCCCCTTTAGTTTCTCAAACGTAGCCCATGTTCCACGGTGTCCAGCCCAAGGGCTGTCGTGGTAGGCCGTCAGCAGTTCCTCCTGTTCTTCCTTCATCGCCACCACTCGGAGCGGGACGCCGTCCCTCTTCTTCGGGTGCTTCCATAGATGCCCATCTCGGAGAAAGAATCGATATGCTTTCTTCCGGATCCGGTTGGCCTCGTCCTTCGTCCATGACGCATCGGGCGTCATCGTCTTCAAAAACCCGCCGATCTGCAGCCATTCCCCGTCGTACTTGCTCGCGTCGAACTCGTTAAGCGCCGGAGTGCTCATCCCGTCGGTCGTTATGTATGCCGCCTCGAAGAAATCCACGCCGACTTCTTCGTCTTCCGAAACCATGCCGCCCTCGTCGTCGAACCTCGCCCTCGAAAGCATGTCGGCCATGGCGTTGTCTTTCCCGGAAATGTGTCGTATTTCCGGGTCCAGGGACTTGATGTACGCTATCCACCTGAGCATCGCCAGGTCCGGAGTCGCGCATCCGGAAACCATACCGAGAATCGGCAGGCAATCCGTCTCGATGATCACTTCCGTCCCTATCAGGTAGTCTTTGTCGGCCTTAACCGCCGAAACAATACCCCAGAGTTCGCGTTTAACCTGGGCGTATCCTCGCTGCCGTTCACTGAGGACTTTCGCGCCGAATCGGATCGGAAACCGATTGCCGTCCTCGTCTTCCTGGTTCACGACCCATCCGATCCCGGTCGGACTGGTATCCACCGTTATGAATACCGGGGTACCCTTCCCGTAAACCGCCTTCCGGAGTGCCGGTGCCGCTGCAAGGGCCTCTTTCAGCTTCCGGACCGATTCCGCGTGCTTGTCTAGCCATTCGAACCTTCGCCCCTTTTTCAGCAACCCGTACAGTGGCTCCGCGACGTGTGCGTAATGCGGGATCCATATGTGGTAGAACGCGCATGCCCCCAGGAATCTCCGTACTTCCGTGACCGAGCTGCAGTCGGGCTTCATCGCGGAGATGGCTTCTACCTTCGCCGGAGACGGTTTCCGGCCATATGGTCCGCACAGGTGTCCGACCACCATGATTTCTGACTGCCCGAAGGCCGACTTCTCCCCGGAGAAGGTGAGTCTCGCATCCTCTAGCCTTTGCAGCACCTTCTCGCAATCGTCGACGTGCGTCGCCACGAATCGCCGGCATCCGTCCGGCCCGATCGTCTCGTCCTTTTCTTCCACCGGGCATCCCTTGATCGGGATGTCGTCCAGAAACGGCATGGTAATGTCCGGGACACAGTCCCTCAGAACCTTGTTCATCGCATTCACCATGTGGGCCACCGAGTTGGTCCCTCCTTGCGGCAGTGTACACATCCGAACTAGGCCGAGGGGAGTTCGCATCGTCGTAAGGTCTCTGCTCTCCACGGCCAGCTGGAACTGGTCGTACCCTGAGTATAGATCCCCGACCGAGTAAATTGACCTTCCGGCGAAGGCCTCCGCGAACTCGTCTATGGTCGGTCCGATTCCTGCGTTCCGAATGGTCACTCGATTGACCGGCTGCAGGTCCTGGATGAAGCGCAGCGAACCGTTTTTCTTCGGTACGGTAAACCATCGATTCGAATATGGGGCGCTCGACGGCTCGAGAATTCCCATATCAACTTTCTGCCTCAGCAGCTCCATCAACTTCGGGATGTGAGCTCTCGGAACCGGGATTGGCTTGAGATTCCATGGTACATGCGGTACCGTGAATATCACCATCGGCTCCACGATCGTCGGGTCAACGCACCCGATTTCCTCCGGCGAGAATGCGAAGGCTTTCCCGTGCCTTCCGAGCATCCTCCGAAACCGGTCTTCCTCCGCCGGCAGTAGGAACCCGCCCCCACCGATTTTGAGCTCTCGGAGCGTCTCGTCAGTGAAGGTGTGCCCTATGCAGGCCGGATCTCGTAGACTAGGGTCTGATGCAACCCCTTTGATTCTCGACGCGCTGTCCTCCGGTAAGGGTGCCGCTACTGGCCTTACCTTCCGGTCCACAGTCTTGTACTTGGTGTTTACGTGGGCCGTCCGAACTGACTCGAGCCCTCGACCGAAGTCCGCGATGACTTCGTACATCTCCTCGGAACACACCGGTATCGTCCGGTCGTCGTTAAGGCCTTCTTCGACTACCTTTCCCAGCATTCCCAAGGTGTCGTCGAATGAGACCGCCTCCACGGCTCCGTTGATTTCCTCGTCCGGGCCGAGAACTCCGCACGCTCGAAGTCTCGCCTCCGTCTTTGTTTTCTCTCGGCCGGCGATGCCGACCAT